>NC_034604.1:73656324-73671324 GCF_900095145.1 Mus pahari | reverse complement strand
AAAGAAGAAGAGGAGGAGGAGGAGGAGGAGCAGGAGGAGGAGGATCTTGTAGGAGCCAAGCAAACCAAAGAAGGCACTGATTCCCAGGGATGGCTTCATGTGACCATGAAAACCTTATCAGTGAACAGGGCACCTATAGTGTCCCAGGACAGAGCCATCTCAGTCGGGTAAAGCTGGGTATCTTCTCAAGGACATGTAGACACTCATTTGTATGTTATATATGACACATTTTAAAGTTAAAAAGTAGTAATAGAAATGCATGATGCTGTTCATCACAATTACTCACCCCGATAAGTATTTTAAAAGAGGGTTACACTCTGTCCTTTGACTTCTCGAATCTGTGAAGGGAATATAGAGCTCTGCCTCACTGACTTGGTAAGTGAGATACCAGCATCAGGAGGTGGTTTTTGGTTTGTATTTTTTTGTTTTGTTTTGTCACTGTGCACATATCCTTAAAGGACTGCCAAAGCATTGACTCCAGAGTAAATAGTAATTTTTACCAAGTAGGTGAATTCATAACTGCAAAATCTTTGAATAATTCAAAAAGACTCTAGGTATAGTTTGCAAGTTCTATTTAGTTAAACTAAACTGCTAACCAAATAACTGGCCTCAGATACCAGTTATGTGACTGGCACTGAGAACTGAGGTGAGTTGGTATAAACTGTTGAAGTAATTGTTGAAAATTGGTGGATGATTTGGTCAAACCATTTAAAACCGAAAGTTTTTTTGTATTGTTACCACTAAAATCAGATAAATGCATTCAGTGTACTCCGAGCACTCTGAGAACTCTAGTTGCCATTCCACACACTCGGCTTACATCCTGTATCACTAGCATTTTGAGTGTATGCTGGGGCGGAGGCTTCAGATCTTTAATAGCATTTCTTCCTTATACAGTAGATTTTCATTCAGGAACCTACCAGTCCTGTACTGCGGCATGTTAAAGCCTACTAATTCTGTCCTGGATTCTGCATGTTAACAAGATATTTAGGTCAACTCTGTTGTCAAAAATAAGTAATGTATCTGGTTAATGAACTGAGCTGTTGATTTGGAGGAGAAACCATACTTTACTGAGAGCAGACTCCACGAAGATTCTGTGCCAACCTGGAGCACCCTCTGCTGGCAAAGCCTTGCCATGCCATACACTCGGTTTTTGTGTTTCCCTAGTCTTAAAACTCGGGTGTGAAGAGGTGATGAGTGAAATACCAACAGGATCATGGGCTGAGTGTATTCAAAATGTAGACCTTGGATGAGAGTGAGAACTAACAATAGGATTTAGTCACCCCTTATCACCAATTTTAGAAAGAACATCACTTTCTAAAATGGTATAATATGATCCTAAGTAAGGTATGTTAGGAAGTGATGGGCTCCTCTTCACACCCAGTGCTAGATTGCAAAGTTCTGTGTATATATGAAGTAAAAATAAAAATTCCAGATAGATCTTTTGCCTATTTCCCTCATTTATTTTTGTTTTAAGCACAATTTTGATGCTTCACAGTTGAAATTTTTTAAATAATTTATAATTATTTAAAAATGTTAGGACAGCAACATGTTAAAACCATTGAATTTTATTTGCTGGCTTTTAACATTTTGATTGTATTTCAATAAAGGTTTTAATGTCAATAAGTGCTGCTAGCCAGCAATCAGCAGGACAAGGTGATCCCTCTTGAACATATAGAATCAGCACAAGCATTTCAGAAGCAGACCTGAGATTTGACACATGCATGGACACATGTGCTTGACTGCTGTGCTATTTTCTGGTATTACTGCAAATTATGAAGAATGTCTTGGTGAGTGGAATATGTCATAGTAAAGGCCAGAGCCACTGTGTGAACAGCAGCATTTTGAGAAGATGGTATCACAATGTTCTTTAAGGCAGTAGTGAATATGCCTGCAGATACCAGCAGGTTGTCTGTCCACTATGATGAAGCCATGTATGTCACAGTATGCATGGGTCTACATTAAGAAAGAGATGTGTGTGATCCACTTGAAAGCCTTTGTCTCCTGATTAGCTCCCCAAGTGTTGAAAGGAGCTTCCATCTTTTGTCTGGTACATGATAATTGTACTGGTACACGCATACATACACACACACATGCATTTTTTGCAGTGGATATACATGTTAAGACCAAAGTTGATGTTGAAAGTTGTTTCTCAATCATTTCTCCGCCTTTGTATTTTGAGACAAGTTCTCTGCAACCTGGAACACAGTGATTCTACTGCTCTGCT
Organism: Mus pahari; assembly: GCF_900095145.1. Taxonomy (NCBI): domain Eukaryota; kingdom Metazoa; phylum Chordata; class Mammalia; order Rodentia; family Muridae; genus Mus; species Mus pahari. The sequence continues at coordinate 73,669,100 of NC_034604.1, read as the reverse complement.
GGCCAACAAGTTCCAGTTTCTCCTGCCTCTTCCTTCTCAGCTGGGAAATTACACAAGTGTGCTGGCACACCCAGCTTTCACATGCATGCCAGAGACTGAATTCAGGTACTCACAGCTATACATAAACACCTTACTAACTGGTCAGACTCCTTTAGGCACCTACCATCTTCTTTTTAAAATGTAAATAACCAAGGGGGGGGAACATATTGTGTAATAAATTTAGTAAGCCAAGCAAGAACCCTAAATTCTAAGGAAAAAATAGTCAAAATTTATATGTAGATAAGAACATGTGTTATGAATTATTGTTTCACTGTAGACCTGAATGTCTCACATAAATACAGAGTTTATATTTTAAGGTAAATATACTATAATATTAGGCATTGTCACACTGTTACATACTTAGAGAGCTTCTAAAGCACAGATTATTGAGCCAATAGACAATAATGGCCCAAAGAAGCCCTTCTTATTTCGCAGATCACTGGGGCGGCAACAGTAATGGTCAGATATATCGTCATCGTGTGGCCAGCTGCATGGCTGCAAACAGTTAAGACTTAGTAGTTTATATCCCAAAATAAATAAGTAAACAAACTTGAAGTGGCAAAAAGCTACCTCATTTTATCATTGTTTGAAGTGGTAACTTCAAAAAATTCTGCTAATAATTTAAGCTCTGCGATAGGAAGTTATTGATGTAAGATTTGGGGATTAGATATAATGTACATCTTTATTTAAATACAATTACAGATCTTAACATTGCTTTTTTTTAAAAAAAATATTGGATTAAATGTGGTAGTACAGACTGAATTCTTTCAAAGATATTGAAATGAAATAATCCTTTTATAGGAATCCAGTTAGGTTCATAGCAGTGTTACATCAGTGTTGTTTTAAATCCAAATGAAAACACAATAGTTGGTCCACAAATAGCTGGTAAGAAGATATTAACACAGTTACTGTTTGCTTTTTATGCGTCTTGTCTAAAGATATCCTCATGTATGTGGAGTCTCAGGTGAATTAGGCATTTTATCAGGGGCTTTTGTCTCTATCAGGTAGCACTGTATTCACAAGGAAAACACAGGGTAATTTAAATTGTAGCTTTCTTCACCTTTTGTGATTCTGAAATCCTTGCATGTAAGGAATGAGTCCATGTAGACCTGAGAGGATTGGTGAAAGTGCTGTGATGGCTCCAGTTTGGAATCCACTGGTGATGTGAGCAACTGTTACTTGTACTTCAGAGCTGTGTTTCATGTACTTTTAAAAAAAAAATTCATGAGCGTAAGGTTTTGTAGCATACTGTCGTTGCTGTATTTTGGTGTGTACATTGATTTCTTAGGAACTTAGTTTGTGCAGGTACTTTTAACTTTGAGATGGATGGGAGTGGTGCTGTTCTATAGAGATAAGGTCCGATTCTCATTCATCCATGTGTTCATTAAAAAAAAAACAACAACAAACTGACTGATCTTTTCTTGATTAAGCAGGAGAACACCGTATTTACCCTTTATTGTTGGTATAAACCATTATTTTACTGAGAACCATTAGCTATTTAAAACTTGGTACATAAATTAAAGAGGAGCTAAATGGATTTGTGATCGTTGCCATTAGTAGCATTTTAGATTATACAGGCAATTATTGTGTTCATTATCCTAGAACAGCCCCTTTGCAGAGCCATTGTGGTTGTCTTAGGCATTATGCACAAATTTTCCCGTGGAGATTAAAATTTCCAGTAGCGTATTTAATTTTGTTATCACAGTTGTTTCAAATAAAACAAATATTATGACAAGTGGAAGAAAATTTGCTTTACTAATATAAGAACTTAGTAGTAAATGTTGGAGATTACTTCCTAGAGTATTTAATTTACCTTTTCTCATACAGTCATAATTCCTTCAAATGATTAATAATATATCTTAAGATTAAAAATATTTTACAATCATAGCAGAAAGTTCTGGATTGTTCAAGTGTTTAAGAAATTCTTTTGTAATACTGAAAGACACATCAAAGCTGAAGGTGACATTATAGAATCTGTGACTTTGTTGTTTTGGGGTTTTTTGTTTTTGTTTTTTGCAGTACTTTTTAAGTTTTAATCTTAGCTTTTAGATGAAATACTTTAAAAGGTTTTGCAGAAAAATTGAATATAGAAATATTATTGGTTGAAATATTTCAGTTTTTAAAACGAACTAGTATTAAAACCTTCTTTTCTTACTGCTACCCTTTCTTGGAATTAACCAAAGTCAGGGTTGCCATTCCAGTCAAGGAAGGGCAGAAAAGGCACCCTGAAATAACATAGGGATAACTGCCCACTGGTGGAGAGTGGATCTGACCTGCTGAGCCTGTCCTCAGAACTCTCCTCTCCCTGAAGGGAGTGCCAGAAGGCAGCACTCACTTGGCTTCACAGTTGAAATCCACTGGTCGGTAGTCAACTACATCTGTCATGGTCAATTAGAATGGTATTAATGTGGTGAATTATCTGCATATCCTGTGCATGGGCAACTTTTAGTGTTTCCAACCTCTATGTGTCATTTGTTTCTTGTAGGTTTTTTGCAACCTTTTGGTCTTTCACTGCTCTTATGCAGGGAGAAGTGTGAGACAGTGGTTATGCATTTTGCAAGACAGTAATTCTTTATTTTATTACAAAAAAAAGACCAACTCTGGAAGGCCAGATTAAATCATTCCTTTCACTTTTTAATGGGATTTGGATGAATAGAGTAAAATATGCACTTTGCATTCATTGATAGCATCTTTAGGTTGAGGTAATTGAGTCTTTTTTCCCTGACTGAATGAATAATGACTTCATCTGGTCCTCAGTGAGGCCTGAAACTTAGACCGCCTTTGTCACAGTAGAAGGATCTGGGCTTTGAAACATGCTCTACTTCCCTGGCTTAATTTTTCTTCATTTTAATCTAAAACCCTATTTTTCTCAATAATTCAAGCATAAAGTACGTAGTAGTGAAGTAGCGGAAATCGCATGGTATTTGTCCTCCTTGTGCTGCTTTTTAAATGGAGCTGATAAATCAGCCACTGAGGTCTGAGCTGCCTCATTCTCAGGAGGAAAGCAAGGCCAGGGACTTGTCAGGATTCTTGAATACTGATCCTTTCACACTGCTCTCTCTCCAGGGAAGTAGTCACTTTACTATTCTGGTGCAAGACCTGAAGATGGGAAGGGCTAAGCCGGGTTGGGGTTAGCCTCCCATGATTTAGTGGGCTCTGAGGCAGTCCATCTGCTGCTGAGAACTAGAGCACATGTGCTTGGGGGGGGAGCTTAAACCTGAGAGTTGTCAGTCTCCACAGAGACTGTTGACATGAGCTGCTATGTGCTATGCAGCATGCCATGACTGTCCCGTTTGTCACCATCAAAGTGAGGTGATGCTGTGTGAGTCCGACATGTAGTTATTGTTTGAGAGTTCTTGTTTAGGCCTCTTGCGTAGTCATAGCAGGGTCGGAAGCCCCTGAGTGAGAGAGAGCATGCTGCAGATGAGCTAGGCTCTGCTCTGCTCACTGCCCTCTGCAGCCTGGGACACTGGTGTGGGTGCAGTCTCCAGCTCTCCTGGGGACTAGTCAGTGCTGCTGGTTTCTGTAGCGCTTTCAAAGATCATGATGGATTTACCAACATAGTTCAGACACAAACCTGGACAGAAAAGAACACTGTTTGGATATTTCTCTTTCATAAGACTTGTAGTACTAGCATTCATTTGTTTTTCTTGGTAGACTCTTTCTTGCAGGTAAAAAGGAATTCTCATAATTAACTCATTTTCATAACCTTAGAGTCTAGCACACAGGTGTAGGAGGCATGTAATTACTTGTTTAATTAGTTTTCCTTACAATGAATTTAATGAACTTTCCGAGAAACTTGTTTTTCTTTCTTTCTTTATGGCTTCTCATGATCTCATAAGAGTTTGTGACAAATTTTAACCAAAACTAGATTTAAACTAAATTATGACCTATGGGAAAAAGCTAATTTTCTGAGTGGCTCAACTACATTTAAGAGCTAGTATTTTGTTTTATTTTTTAATTAACATTTGTCAGTTATTTTCTTCTCCCTGCCTCCCTTCCATCCCCCCTCCATTTTTCTCTCCTTTCTTCTCTCCCTGCCATAACCCCTTGCCCTGATTCCCTTTATATTTTAAAAAACTGCCAGATTCAGGGTGGCAAGGAGATGCTTAGCCTGATAGAATTCAGTCTGCTGTTCACACCGCCTGAGTCAGGTATACCAGTGGCCAATGGCCAGTGGCCATGACCTCATTCCAGTACTGTGTATGGGCCCAATAACCTAGCTCCTCTAACCACCATTACTCAATGGGTAGAGTTTGGTGCTGGGCCAGATGCAATGGCTCATTCCTGGTTTTTAATATTTTGGAGGTAGAGGAGAAGGATCAAAGTTAGGGGTCACCCTGTCTATGTAGGGAGTTCTAGGTCAAGCAGGGCTACATAACAAGATCCTGATTTTTTTTAAATAAATAATTAAAAAATATTTTTGAGGCTAGTCCCCAAAGTCACACATTTTCTCTGAAGAGTAGTAACTGGGTCCAAAGTGAATGCATAACAGTGAACACAGTGTGCCTGCTAGACTTGGAGTCATGTGACACTGTGCACAGCGTTGCCTACCTCCCTGCTAGACTTAGAGAGCTGTGCCATATGACACTGTGTACAGACACAGTGTTGTTTCCTTCTCAGAGCCCATCCAAGAAGCTGCTGAGAGGTCCTTATTGTACAGTAAGAAGCTGAGGCCGGCCTGGGCTGCAGCCTTCCGAGGTAGAGTCCAAGTCCAAGTGAGCAGGCTTCATTCAGCTCAGTAGCCTCGGCTGCTCATTGCCTTCTATTCTCCCTCTCCTGTCACTGCTTCTCTGTGTTAACCTCAAGCAGCATCCCTCCTGCCCACTCACAGAACTACACTTTGCTCTTCAGGGGTGACGTGGGAGAATCCACAGAAATTGCCAGAGCTCAAAATTGAAGTTGCACATTTCAGAACAGCCAGGTTGGATTCTCTTAACTTTTTAGGGCAAGGGCTGTTTGGGTATTAGTGCTCCCTGTTTCCAAAATCAAGGAGAAATGATTGCTTACTTTGGTGTAATTTTCCTTACATTTATTTGCTCACACTGGAGGAATCAGAAGTGTGGGACTTGCATAAATTAAGCAAGTTCCAATTCTAAACTGACCGCCATGGTTGATCTCTTTCTTTGTAAGTTTTTGCAGAAATTTGCAGAATGTCTGACACACACTGTCCTATAAGTGGGGGAGTCCGGATCTGAGTGGAGGGTATCCAGGGATACTTGAGAGTGACAGCAGGGATGATCTCACCTGCATGCTACAGAAGATGAACACTTTGCTCACAGAGTTGTTGTGATGCAGCCCTGCTTTTGTGATTCTTGGTCTTGTCCTGTTGGCATCTTCCTATCAGCACACAGCAGATGAAGCTGTGGGGGTTGGTTGGTCACTCTGGTCTACCCTTTACCATCACTTCTCCCTGAGAACTCGGTACAGGTTACAGTACAGTTTTAGAAATCCTACCTAAATCTAGGAGAGGCGTGGGAAGAGAAAAATCAAGAGTTTTGTGTTGAATTATTATAAAGACTATTAAAATCTTTTGTCTTCTCAAGTCATCATTTTTATGTATTCTGATCAGGACACTAGAGATGGGTGCCAACTTGAGCATGTATTAATGCTACATTTTTTTTTGTTTTTTGTTTTGTTTTTTTTTTTAGGTTGGTTTATTGGACCTCGAACTCAATCAGCTGACAAAGGCGCTATTTCTGGCTTTAGTTGTTCTTTCTGTTGTTATGGTAACCTTACAGGGATTTGCAGGCCCGTGGTACCGTAATCTTTTTCGGTTCCTCCTTCTCTTTTCCTACATCATTCCCATAAGGTATGTTTAAAATTAGAAGAACACAAATATCTCATTTCATAATGTATGATTTTGCTGAAATTGTTTTATCATAGTGTGAAAGAGGTTACCCAGCCAAAACTACAGAAGAAGGGGCTGGGAACCCAGATGAATAGAGCAAGTTATCTATAAGCGGAACATAATTAGTTTTGCTAGAGTTAGAGAAAAATACCACTTTTTGTGCTTTTAACAGTGTTGTCTCAACAGCTGGAAAATGCCTCTCGTTCAAACACAAATATGAATTCAGAAGAAAAAGTTAGCAAATTGCTGGTTGCTGTCTTATTTCCAGTGCTTGAGGGCCTATGTGCATTGTTGACATTTGAAATTATCTACTTTTAAAAGCCAGGGCTAGTAGTGTTCACCTGTAATCCTTAGCCACAGGCAGAAAAGCTAAAGCCTGGTACATATCAAGACCCTGTCTCAGGAAACAAACAAAAAGGAAGGTCCCCACTGTTTAAGGAGGATCTGCCAGATCGTTCAGATTAGAAGAGATGCTTACCAAGACAATCTTCAAAAGGAACTATTTTTCAAAATGATAAGCAGTGTAACTAGAGATTGGTGTGTAAGCAGTTAATATTCAGTATCTATTTAAAGACTCAAACAGCCTCAAAAATGGTATCTTTAGAAAGAGACCCTTAGTGTGTTTGTGTGCATTATGCTTACATGTATAAAAGACTGAGATTTTTCCTGAGTAAACCTGTGACTCATGAATGAAGCCTGGATCTAGACTAACTGTCATTTGTAATGTCAGTTAAGGTGACAAGGATCCAGGCAGCAAGGCTCCTGTATGCAGCTGTCATTGCTATTCCCACCACACTTACCATGTGCACAGTCCTCAGCTTTGGTACAGCCTCAAAGCCAGCCAGTTCTCCAGCTTTGTCTGTGGGAAGCCTTGCCTCATACATAGGCTGGGCTTGCCTTCTCTCACCTCCCCAGGAATAACTCAAGACTGTTTCCACGTTAAGCCCTTCACACCTAGATGTGCTGTCTACTACTGGTACTGACTGTTAGTTCTTTGTCATTCAGACATCACCCAAGTACACCCCCTAGGCCTGAGGAAGGTCCCACCAAGCCATCCCAAGGCACTTGCTGCCTGCCGTTGGCTGCCACTCTGTGTGGCTCTGTGCTGAGGCCTGTCTTCTTTGCTGGCCACTACTCTCCACCACCAAACTCCGTAAAGGGATACAGACTGTTTGAACAAGCACTTTTGTATCCAGTGCCAGAGCCAGGTGACACAGTGGGCAGGAAGGGCTCCTAGACATACTGCTTTGGAAAGTTACATATGTACAAACCGTCACAGATATCATGTGTGCTCATATTGAATACCATATGTGAGCTCAAGGACAGATGTATGTCCCCAAATAGTCTAACTGTGAAGTCACGTATCTGTTTTATTCAACAGTTATGACAGAGTTTACTCAGATATGCAGATTCTTCAAGAAGCTATTTGCTAATACACCTTCAGCCTGAGGATGCATGCATGGGCTTGCAGTGATCCTAGCCTCTGTGTCTTCTCACCATCCACTGCCTTCTGCCTATCATCCTCCTTCCCACTGTTTCCCTGACCTTATGTATATAATACCCACTCTCACTGGACATCAGCCAGTGTAGAAAGAAGAATGTGTCACCTGCTTAGGAACTCCAGCTTAGGCCAGTCTTACATTACTGCCCAGTTAGCTACTCCTGAACTAGGCGGCACAGGTCCCAGGCAGAGGCTAGGACTTCTCAGTGACTGGTAATAGAATTGCAGGCTCTTTCCTATGGAAAAATGATACCAACTTCTAGACTTGTTGATAGACACTGTGAAATATAATCTCTCAAGTTATATTAGGCTATCTATTTGTTTTTATCTGAGTTTAATGACAAAATATTTTTGGGCTTCTTCTGTAACTTACCTCCAGATTCTCATTGCACTTTATTTTTGCATGATGTAGTCAGTCATGAATGTTCCATGTGTGCTTAGAAAGTTTTCTATGTATTCTGTGGAGTGAGTTTTTGTACAAATGTCACTAGATGCGTCTTTTGGGTTTTTAAAATCATCTATTTGCTTCCTTTTAAGGGAACTCTCCCTAACTCTATAAGCAAACAATCTCTCATCATAATTATGGTTTTATTCATTTCCCATAGTGCATTTGTGTGTTTTAAAGCTATGTTATTAAATGTTTACCGGCTTAGAATTGCTGTTTTGTGTGAATGAGAAGGTTTTAGAAGTAGTGTGTGGCTGGGTGGTTCTGTTTTTCAGCCCTTTATGATCTTTACATTTATTACAGTTAAATCACTTGGCTGCATTTATTTTTACTTAATTTGTTCTCTGTCTATATTTTGTACCCTTTGAATGTTTTAAAGTCCTTTTTATCCTTGTATTTTTTTATATTCTGTTCTGTTATTCTTGTAGAAGAGTTACCCTGCACAAAATTAAAAAACAAAACAAAACAAACATTTCTTTGCTTTTCTTTAAAATGATTCAAGGACCTCAAAATATTTGGACTGTAGCACCCTCTGTCTCATGATTATATGCCTACACACACACACACACACAGTGGTATTTACTTGTACTTAGGCTTCTGTTCTACACATCTGGCTGTCATCCTTACTCATACTTGAGACTTGCATGTAACCTCTATGGCTTGACCTTTTCCATACCATTCTGGTAGTGCAAGGTTCTGTTAGTGAGTGGGTAGTGCAGGGCTCTCCCTTCCTCTGCCACAACACTCACTCACCTTCCTCTGTCTGCTTTGGTGCCTGTCATCACCCTGACCACAGCGGGATAATCAACACCTTACAAGCTTATCCCACTTATCCTTTAAGGTGTCTCCCACTTATCCAGGAAAGACAGAACGACATCCTGCTTATCCAGGACAGACAGAAGGATGGGCTCTGAACAATGCCAGTGTCATTTAGGGATTATGTTTGAAATAAGACTTTTTTTATTACTTATGTCCTTTTTTTGTTTTATTTATAATTGAAACAATTAAGAAGCAACTATAGATGGTGATGTAGGCCACAATCAATGCATCAGGCTCATTTGAACACTAGAAATGCACAAACGAATCAGTATCCTGCCACCTTCATGTCCTTTCTCCCTTTATTTTAGCTGACTGCTGGTCAGTTTGATGTTACCTGACCCAAGACTAGGGTCACCTGGGAAAGAGGACTCCAATTGAGAAAATGTCCTCATCAGATTGGCTTGTAGGCAGGTCTGTTGGGCATTTTCTTGATTAATGTGTGAGGGCTCAAACACTTGTGGATGGTACCACTCTGAGCAGGTGACCATGGACTGAATGATTAAACAAGCTAAGTGAGCCAGTTAGCAGTGTTTCTCCATGGACAGGGCTATAGTATCTACCTCCAGGTTCCTGTTTGAATTATTGCCCTGACTTCCCTCCTTGGTGGATTGTGATATGGACATATAAGCCAAATAAACAAAAGCCAAGTTGCTTTTGGCCATGGTGTTTATCAGAAAGCATACCAGGACATTTGTTGACTACAGCTGTGGCCAGGGTGGTGACAGGCACCAAAGCAGACAGAGGAAGGGACAGCCTAGGGAAGTACTGCCTGCCTGCCCTGCACTACCCACGGCCTGTTTTTCCATGCTTGCTTATGCATGGAACCTGCTTTTGTCTGCTAAAGGAATGGCATTTCCCCATCTTCTTGAAGGGATTATAAAGATTTTCTTTCTTGTGTTCTTCCTTTAGTTGATTTTTTTAAGCCTGTCTGCACAGAATGTTCTGTGATGTTACACTGAAGACTGCTTCTGTTTGAAAGTAGGAGAAAGGCTGAAGGAGCCTTTCTCCTTAGATCTGGGGCACTTCTATGAGATCTGGACTGGAGTTTATAGACTATCTCCATTGTCTCTGTCTTTAAGAAAATAACAACATAAATGTTCTTGCCCCACTTTTCTTTTATTCATTTAATAAAATTATCTTAACAAAATTATGCCTTAGTAGAATTGTTGGAGCTAAAGGTGATTTCTGTTGGTTTCATATTTGAATAGTAACTTGGATTTATAGTGAAAATGTAAAATACCTAATAAGAAATAAGTACAATGTCAATATATATAACTATATATAACCTTTCATGTCTTTAGAACTGGGAAAATGACCTAGTGGGTTAAGGAAGTGAATTAGGCATAGTACTACACACCTATAACCCCAGTGATGGACAGTAGAGAAAGGAAGACTCCTCAGGCTTGCTGGTCAGTCAGTTTTTCCAAAGTCACAAGCTCCAAGTTCAATGAGAAATGTTGTCTCAGAAAATACAATGGAAAGTAATGGAGGAAGACATTCAGTGTTGTCCCTTTCCCCCTACAAACACATATACACATGTGTGTGTACATGCAATGCACACATACACACACACTCTTACCTTTTCATATGTTTAGATAACCATATAAATATGAATATGCACTTATGCTTATCTTTGTGTATATATCTTTGTGCATACATACATGCATGAATCAGCATACACTCCTATTTTAGTCTCTATGGTCACTGAAGATACTTGCTAATAAAATAACATTGCCTACAATCTCTTATGCTCTAGTTTTTCAGTGAGTATGTTTAGCATGTTCAACTAGGTGTGCTGAGCCTGACCACACAATTTTGCAGCCTTCCTTTACTTTAAATTAACCATGAACATGCTCACTTTAACACAACGACCCTACCGATCTTTGCACACCTGGACCTGAGTTGTACCAACTTTCCTGAAGGAATAAGAGCCATAGAAGTACAGGAGGCATATTTAGAGAATTGTGGATCATCTTTAATGAAAACAAATTTGTTTTCCTATTGACAAGTTTCCATAAAATAAGGGTAACAATTTATTTAAGTGTTTAAATGTGCTTTTGGACTTTTAAATTATGTTATTTTGCAAAATATGCAAATCTAGGAAGTAATTTTTTCTCAAGTTTACAAAAGTTAAGTATTTTATTAAAATTACTCAGTACAATGAAATAATTTTTAAAATAATAATATAAATAATTTGATAAAATTTACACGGTGGTTTTTTATTTGTTTTGTGGGGTTGTTTTAGATCATAATTTAATTACAACATTTTTGTCATCCAAAGAGAAATATTATGTGATATAGCTTTTATTGTAATTCTAAAATGAGTATATGTCCCTTGGCATGTCCCCTGACAGGAAAATTTCCGCTGCATTGCTAACACAGCACCATACCCAGGGCCATGTGTTTGCTGTCCCTTGTCCGCTTTCTTAAGAGGCTTTAGAGTGCCCATTTTTAATTGATGACCCAAAACAAAGTTCTCAGTGCTGGCTCAGAGAGACTCTTGCTTCTGCGTAAGGCATACCTGATCAAGAGAGGCAAAAATGCTGTTAGACAAAGATAATTATATCCCTTCTGAGGCACCCTTAAGAACCTGTTTTTCAAGCAATGCCTTTCCTAGAGCACTGAAATGCAAGGGCTGTCTATGGATTGTGGAGACATAGTTTCTGTTCCATTTTGCCTATGTCACCATCAGAGCATGTGGGAGGCTCATCAGAGAAATTCCTAGAACCTGTGGACCGAAGACTGGATGGCAACATCTGCACCCTGAAGGCTGCCATCATAGGTGCCAGGTTGTATTGGTGCAGAGTTGTACTAGGGTTAACAGTGAACTCTTCCCAAAAGTAAGTTCTTAGCAGTTTCTGCCAGTTATTGTCAGTTCTGAATGGTTTTATGGCTGTTGGGTTTGTCTTCTTATCCAACAACTCTTGTACCTGAGAAGGGGTGAGTTCTCACATTGGAGTCAGTAGCAACTCTTGGACACTGAGTAGCTCTGATACAGTAGTAGATTCTGATACATCCACTCCCATCTGGGGTTTGAAGTGTCCTCAGACTTGTTTCAGTGGTATGTGTTAGCTCTTCTCATATCTGTGACCAGTACATGCATGCACATCCACAAAGAATGTTTATCTCATGTATGTATGTATCCGCATACACTATTTTAGTTTTTGTAGTCCTTTAAAATACTTGCTTAAAAAATAATGGTAATACCATCATTATTATATACCATCAGTATTATATGTTACAGCAACCTTTTGAGCATTAAACACTTGCTTTTACTATATTTGGAGTATTTTGGTTTTCTTTTTAATTTATAGTAATGCTGTATATTTATGGGATAAAGTAGAATGCTATATAGCATACACTACATGGGTGAATGTTTTTTGCATGGTTAACTTCTTGTTTTTCTCAAGAATGTTGCATCTATATTTGCTTATGAAAACATAATGTGTTTTCTTGCTTTGTTGATTTATACAGTTGAAACCATATTGATTACCACTTTACAACCTTGCATCTTATGTTTAACATCGCTTCATAAACTCATCCATCCTTATACCTTGCTATCCTTATTTATGACTGTACCACTGAACATTTGTCCAATATTCCATTGACAAACCTTGGGGTGTTCCAGTGTTACTCTACACATTGATCAATACGCGTGTGAGCATCTGGTATTGAAGTCTAGGAATGGAGTTGCTTGGCTCTGTACTTGTCTGTGACTTTGCTGTGTTTGCTAATATTGCCAGTATTTATCTGAGTGGTGGTGCCCAGTTAGCATACCATTATCAATATAGACCAGTGTGGTTCTCAGCCTTCCTAATGCTGTAAACCTTTAATACAGTTCCTCATGTTGTGGTGACCCCAACCATAAAATTGTTTTAGTTGCTGCTTCATAACTATAATTTTTCTATGGTAATGAATTGTAATTTCCTATGGTCTTAGGCTATCCCCTCGAAAGGGTCATTCGACCTTCCCTCTCACAAGGGTTGAGAACCAGTGATTTAGAATTTCTTTTCTTTTTTTTTTTCCAGATTCTTTTTTTCCCTCTCTTTATTTTTTTCTAGATATTTTCTTCATTTACATTTCAAATGCAATCCCAAAAGTCCCCTATACCCTCCCCCTGC
>NC_034604.1:73653737-73654884 GCF_900095145.1 Mus pahari | reverse complement strand
AATAAATAAATCTTTAAAAAAAAATGGGGTACAGAGCTAAACAAAGAATTCTCAACTGAGGAATACCGAATGGCTGAGAAACACCTGAAAAAATGTTCATCCTTAGTCATCAGGGAAATGCAAATCAAAACAACCCTGAGATTCCATCTCACACCAGTCAGAATGTCTAAGATTAAAAATTCAGGTGACAGCAAATGCTGGCGAGGTTGTGTGGAAAGAGGAACACTCCTCCATTGCTGGTGGGATTGGAAGCTTGTACAACCACTCTGGAAATCAGTCTGGCAGTTCCTCAGTAAATTGGACATAGTACTACCACAAGTTTCTAATTTTACCTTGTTAAGTATAAATGAACCCTTGTAGGATATTGTCAAACTGTGTACCTAGAAATCTTCTTCCTCTGCTCTGAGACCTTGTTCTCCTCTCACTGTCTGCTGCATCTGAGCGTTCTTCCATTTGACCACTGAAAGTGATTTCATTCTCTTGTGATGATGGGACTTGAACTCAGACTTTCACGCATGCATACATTCTACCACAGATAGACTCCAGCTCAAGGAGGATGGGGCAGAAAGACAAAGGTTTGAACCCAAGGCCTTGCCTATGCTAGACAACTGATTTTTTTTTTAATTAGTATTTGATAGAGTTTTCAGATCCATAGTTTAAAATTAGTTGTCTCAGCACCCTTTGTATACTAAGGAGAAAGCCTCTTCCCAGAGGTTTGGTATCATCTGTGTCATGTGCACATGCCTATTGCCTGTTGTGGGCACGCTCCTTCTGTCTACCTCGGACGCAGTAGCAAGCTAATGAACATACCCTCAGAACTTGGCAGGCTTCAACACAGGCCTTTCCCCTTCCTAGTCCTGACGTTTCGCTTTGCTTGGTTATGAATCGGCTATACCTCTTAACCTTTAGATTTCTTCTAGACTTTCTCCATAGAGAGAAACAACTTTTGTTAGAGCAATTTATAAATACTTTATATTTTTAAATCCTATTATACATTTTTTTCAAGTTCCATTTCATATCTCTTTGCTTCTGATATAACAACATAATGGTTCTTTTTTTTTTTTTTTTTTTTTTTTTTTTTTTTTTGGTTTTTCAAGACAGGGTTTCTCTGTATAGCCCTGGCTATCCTGGAACTCACTTTGTAGAC
>NC_034604.1:73642769-73653537 GCF_900095145.1 Mus pahari | reverse complement strand
TAGCCCTGGCTATCCTGGAACTCACTTTGTAGACCAGGCTGGCCTCGAACTCAGAAATCCACCTGCCTCTGCCTCCCGAGTGCTAGGATTAAAGGTGTGCGCCACCATGCCCAACCTGACTTTGGTAAGACCTTGTTTCAAACTTTTATATATTCATCACAAAAGGAAGATGTGTTCCTTGTTTTAACCCTTTGCACCATTTTTTTCTTTTCTTGCTAATAGCCAAACACTAAAGGGTAAGAATGATGTACATTCTTCCTTTGTTCCTGTTACCAAAGTCAACACATTCAGCATACAAACATGCTCTTTTTCATAAAAACTCTTAGGATATTCATTGTTATTCATTCTGATTTTGCTAAAACCTGTTTTCATGTCATAAAACATTTTAAAAATAGTTTCTAACTCTGTAGGTGATTTTTCTTTGTTATTAAATAGATTGCCATGCTAAGTTAGAGTGCCCACCTTGTAGTGTCCTACCAGCTTCTCATCTCTAGGGAGACCTAGCATGGGCACAGTTTCTCCTCTTGGATCCATTAGATTCTGCCCACTCGTTCTTCTATCAGTTGATACACGTGATCATGCTTGTAGTTTTGCCTTTTCATACGCTTTTTCTAGGTTAGTATCAAGATGATACAGGTTCAGAAAACAATGATGAATCTCCTATTTTCTATCTAAAAAAAATTACGTCGGAGCTGTTTATTCTTTAAACACTTACATGGCAAGTAAACAGTTGTAAGCCTGCGCTTTCTCTGTGGAAAGGGTGGTTAAATTACTTTCTTTATTAGTCACTTCGACAAAGCTAAATGTTTGCAAGAGATGCGTCAGCTATCTAAAATTTCAAATTTATTCACAAGTTTGTTTATGATATTTTCCTGTTATATACGTATAAAGTCTATCATATTGGTCTTTTTTTCCTTTTTTTTTCCTTTTTTTTCCTTTTTTTAATTGGATATTTTCCTTATTTACATTTCAAATGTTACCCCTTCCCTGGTTTCCCTCCCTTCTGGAAACACACTATTACATCCTTCCTACCCCTGCTTCTATGAGGATATTCCTCCACCCACCCACCCACTCCCACCCCACCCTCGATTTCCCTACACTGGGGCATCTGTCGAGACTTCATAGGACCAAGGACCTCTCTTCCCCTTGATGCATGACAAGGCCATCCTCTGCTACATATGCAGCTGGAGCAATATGTACTCCTTTGATGATGACTTATTCCCTGGGAGCTCTGGGGGTTTTGGTTGGTTGATATTGTTGTTCTTCCTATGGGGTTGCAAACCCCTTCAACTCCTTCAGTCTTTTCTCTAACTCCTCTTTTGGGGACCCCGCGCTCAGTCCAATGGTTGGCTGTGAACATCCGCCTCTGTATTTGTAAGGCTCTAGCAGGGCCTCTCAGGAGACAGCCATACCAGGCTCCTTTCAGCATGCACTCCTTGGCACCCACAATAATGTCTGGGTTTGGTAAATATATATGGGATGAATCCCCAGGTGGGACAGTCTCTGCTCTACACTTTATCTCCATATTTGCTCCTGTGAGTATTTTGTTCTTCTAAAAAGAACCGAAGCACCCACACTTTGCTCTTCCTTCTTCTTGAGCTTGTGGTCCATGAATTATATCTTGTTTATTTGGATCTTTTGGGCTAATATCCACTTATCAGTGAGTGCATACCATGTGTGTTCTTTTGTGGTTGGGTTGCCTCACTCAGGATGATATTTTCTAGTTCTATCCATTTGCCTAAGAATTTCATGAATTCATCCTTTTTAATAGCTGAGTAGTACTCCATTGTGTAAGCATACCACTTTTTCTATATGTTAGACTCCAGAAAATCAAATAACCCTATAAAAAAATGGGTTACAGAGCTAAACAAAGAATTTTCAACTGAGGAATATCAAATGGCTGAGAAGCATCTAAAGAAATGTTCAACATCCTTAGTCATCAGGGAAATACAAATCAAAACAACCCTGAGATTCCACCTCACACCAGTCAGAATGGCTAAAATCAAAACCTCAGGTCACAGCAGATGCTGGTGAGGATGTGGAGAAAGAGGAACACTCCTCCATTGTTGGTGGAATTGCAAGCTGGTACAACCACTCTGGAAATCACTCTGGCAGTTCTTCAGAAAATTGGACATAGTACTACCTGAGAACCCAGGTGTACCACTCCTGGGCATATACCCAGAAGATGTTCCAACTGGTAATAAGGACACATGCTCCACTATATTCATAGCAGTCTTATTTGTAATAGGCAGAATCTGGAAACACCTGAGATGTCCCTCAACAGAGGAATGGATACAGAAAATGTGACACAGGGTTCTTATAGCCTTGTTGTCTTTGGATTTTCTCTGTACTTGAGGGTAACTATGATTCGTCATTCTCCTCCCATTGCTCATATACAGTGTGCTGTGTGACAGGCTTGTGGAGCAGTCTCACTCTCCTTCCCCATCTCCACTCTGTAATCATCTGCTCCTCCCATTTGTTGATTTTTAAATCGGTTTCCCAACACTCAACTTAAAACTGGTAGGTTATGTAAATGATACTAGTAGCTTGTGATTTTTAGTACTGTATGTTATTTTCTGTTTCATAATGTTACTTTATTTCTACTTTGATTTAGTATTTTTCTTCATGATATAGATGTTTAATTGGTTAATTTGAAGCTTCCCCTCCCCTTTTGAATACATGTAGTTAACTAGTGAATTTCTCTGTAAATATTATCTTGGTTGCATCTCTAAAATTTTATGCATAGTGTTTTTGTTTTTATCAAACACAGGGTTTGGGTTTATTTGTTACTTTTTCAGACAGGATCTCATGATTTCAGTAACCCAAGCTTGCCTTGAACTAACTATGTAGCTAAGAATGGCCTCAAACTACTAGTTCTCCCACCCCACCCCACCCCCACATCCTGCCATGGTCCCCTTCCTCTCCGAAGCATTGGATTACAGAAAAAGACAAGGACAAAAACCATTCAAGCCATAACAGGTGTCATGTTGAGTTTAAAAGTTCAAATTATGTAAAATCAAAGCTCTATATACAATGTATGATTAGTTCATATAATTGCAAGATTGAAATGCTCTAACAATTCTGTGGGTTGGGGGAGGTAGTATAGGAAGGGTGTGACTGTTGAGGGTCACCTGTAGGTGCTTCCTGGGGGTGGTAGATATCTTGACCTTACATGTCCATGGGATTGTGATATACAAAATTTAACAATTTATAAAAACTAGCAAAGCTCTGTGTAGTCCTCCGCTTTGAAGAGGTTATAAAAAGAAGAAACAGAGTCGGCCTTCTTTGTGAAAGCTCCTAACATCCCAGGCTGAAGTCTCTGGTGCTATAGTCAGGGGGCTAAGAGTTTGTACTGTTTGGTGCACACCTGTTATAAGTGGGGCAGAACTCAACCCGTGTACCTTTTGTTTTCTTTTTTCCTGCAATGAAGTTGATCATCAGCCTCACCTGCATAAAACTTCACTCTTTACAGATCTACTTACCATGATCAACTGTGGTCTAAAACTATTAAATACTCAATACAATATTTTGAAAAAGACCACATCTGTTACCTTTATATTATTATATAATTGTTATATATTATATTAAATATTTAATATAAGTTATATTAAATATTTACATATAATATGTGCTATATACTATAATATAGTATATGCATATATATACTATATAATATACTATTTTATGCTATAAAATTATATTTTATGCTTATTGTTAAATACTATGACTAGTTTATAAATTAATTTCACTAAATATTACAGATCAGAAGAAACATACCATATCTAGAACTCTTTGGCTTCAGGGCATCCCTGGTGAACTAAAAGGATGACTAGACATAAGGTAGCACATAAAGCACATGCCTTTGCTTCTTTGTGCCCTATGCATTGGACTCTTGCTGTTTTCATTTTTCTGTTGAATTTAATTTTTGATTAATTGGTATCTCATGTTTGCAAATACATTTAGTACCTTATTAGACATTTGAGTCAATTGTGGTACTTCTAAAATGTTTTAAAATTGCATGTATTTGTTTGGGTCATACATGCCATGGTCTGAGTATGGAAGTCCTAGAACAACTCATGGGAAGTGGTTTCCACCGTCCACCATGTCCTAGGGTCTATCTCAGTTTCCAAGCTTGCAGTACATGCACTTTGATCTGATGCATCTTGCTTGGCCTAAGGTCTACTTTCTGTTGAAACCTTGGCTGACCACTGGAGTGATGATCAAGTCAGCCTTTAGTAAGAGATTACAGAACTACCATGTGCTAAAATTAGGGACAGATAAAGTTACACCTAACATTAAGCATGTTAACTTGACTTCCTTCACCAGAGAATGTAGGAAGATGAGTTGTCAGGAGCTTATGCTAACTAGATTATGCATGTGTAAGCAGAAAGGTTGGTCTCCATTGGCATTTGGTGGTGCACTGATTGCTGGAAAAGGTGAAGCTGGATTTTGAGTTCTAGACCTGGACAATGAATTCACGTGGGCTTGGTGGCACAGGGCTGGACTTCTAACATTTTAGCTACAGGAGTTCAGGGAAGACCTACCTAAGCTCCAAAGTAAATTGAAAGCTAACAGGCCATTTACAGACATTGACTAAAACCAGAGAGATTGTCAGGGACTGTGGGTATAGCACAGTAGTGAAGCACTTTGAGTAGGAAATGGAGAAGTTGGCATGTTGACCTGTTGTCCTCCTGTTCACTCACGGGTGTTTTGATTCATCTAAGGTTAGCAGTGCTGATCCAAAGCTCAGGAGGGTTCAACTGGTCCTGGAGATGACAGCCTTAGCTACAATATGGTGCACAGACAGTTCACCAGGGAAAAGCCTTTGATGCTGGCTGCTCTACCCGAAGTATAGCATCAGCATAAGAGATGCAGGAAGATTTCAGATAAACACCTTTGTCTTTCACCCATCTAAGGGTCTTTATAGAATTTTTTTTCTCAGATTAGAATTGGCATG
Source organism: Mus pahari (assembly GCF_900095145.1). Classification (NCBI taxonomy): domain Eukaryota; kingdom Metazoa; phylum Chordata; class Mammalia; order Rodentia; family Muridae; genus Mus; species Mus pahari. The sequence continues at coordinate 73,648,580 of NC_034604.1, read as the reverse complement.
TGAATTATTTCAGGTAGATTCGTTCCCCAATGAGAATTGTGCATATTTCCCAGGTGGGCTAGGGACTGGGCTCACCTGGCAGTGATCTAAGTGCTAAGGTTTAATTGTAACAAATTAGAGCTTAAATATAGTAAGCATCCTGGGGCCTAAATGCATTGTATTGTGTATTTTGGGGAAAATGCACTTGAAATTTATTCAGACTCTGAGTTTCTTCTTCAAGTATTTGTAGCTGTGAGATTAGACTGTACAAAAATAAACCATCATGAAGGCAGTCTTACATCTTGAAATCCACCTCATATTTTGTCGGTATTGCAAAAGGAAACATTGTTATATATATATATATATTCCTATTGCATCATCCATGAAAGACTTACTCAGACAGTCAGTTTTTCATAGTGAATGATAGTAAATATCATACCATATCCTGTCTCAGTGGACCATCTGAGAACAACTGCTTCTACCTGGAACAGGTCTATGGGTAAGAGTGTCTCAGGTGCTTAGTCAGCAGAAGAGTGGACTTGCTGTGCATCTGGTATCTGCTACTGTGTAACATGTCTCTGTGATCATGTGATTCGTGGAATAAAGAGCATGTCAGAGCTGACATGCTCCTGGATATAGGCCTGTGTTTAGAAACTGTCCATGCAGGGCATCACTAAGAAGTAAATTCAGTACAGTGTTACTCTGCTGCCATAGAGTTTGGATGCCTTTAGAGACTTAGCATTTAAAGCAAATTATCCTTTAGCATTTGACCAGATTCCCAGCATCAGTCATGGTACATGTGGAGCTGTAATTCCTTGTGTAGGAGTGTTTTCTTAGTTGACTTGTATTCATTGATGAATTTCTGTTCTCCGTTCCTTACACCTTTCTGTTCTCCTCTTTGCCACTACAACTCCTGCTATGTATGTTCTTTACAGGCTGTTGGTATTCCACCTGAAATGGTCCCAGAGTATTTATTTACAATATAATATTCTATGAACTAATACATTCTTGTAGTTCGCTAACAGCATTAATTGCTCATGATTTGAAAAGAACTGTGCAAAGCAAGTTTGGTGATGCTTCTTGGTTCTTCACCAGACTTGTAAGGGCTGTACGCTGGAGCACAGTGCAGGGTAACATTCTCCCAGACAACTTAACCAAAATCCAGAAGAACCCAATACACAGGCAAGTCATGAGCCAAGTGATCTGAAGTATGGATAAACTAGACACCACTCAGATCTCAGCGCTGTGTGCTGGATATGTGTCTTCCCTTCCTGGCTTACCTCACCTGCTCAAGTCCCTCCCAACTTCTGGGTTTGTTACAAGGGCTGTGGTCTTAATTATCTCTCTTGTTCATAAGGAATATGTTTTTTCAGCCCAATTCAAATTAGAATCCACAGGGAATGTTTTGCATTTCCTCTTTTAATCTTCCCTTCATCCTAACCCCCCCCCAAGAAGGTACTGTGATGTCACACCTGTTGATGAAGATATCCCTCACACATACAGATTTACCAACTTCTCACGGATTCTAGTATATCGATAGGACCACTGTGGCATATACTTGGGGAAAATGTGTCTGGTGGTTCTGACTTGTGGACCCACACATTGGTAGACCTGCACTGTGGTCATTGGTCCTTCCTAGAATGCCATTTTCTGTCCCTTCAATTTGAGGACTGTTGCCATTTAGTAGTTTGCTTCACTTTTAACAAAAGAAGTGGGGGTACTGGCTGGAGAGATGTGCACAGGTGACTGCCAGTTAACAGTTTTCCTCCCAATTAGTGTAATTCCTATGATTTTTAAGGTGTGAACTTTATCCATAGATTAATGAAGTTATGCTTATCTGATACTTCCTAACTTAGACACTTGCCACTGACTGATTCCTCAATACTGTTTATTCAAAATTATATTAATTAAAAGGTTATGTAGCAGAGCTGACTGCCTTGTCTGTCCTCAGTGGGAGAGGATGTACTTAATTCTGTAGAGACTTGATTTCCCCAGGGAAGGGGGATGCTGATGGGTGAGGCGGGGGNGGGTGGGTGGTTGGGTAGGTGGGGGAGCACTGTCTCAGAAACAAAGGGGTGGGGTCCAGGAAGGAGGCAACATTTGGAATGTAAATAAATAAAATAATTTAATAAAGGTTGGACCTTGTGAGTTACCATGTTGTTAGGTCATAAATGGTTGGCGAATAGCAGTTTCATCTCCATGGTTTTCACTGACAGTTCTCAACCTTCCCAGTTTTGCAGCTCTTTAATACAGTTCCCCATGTGTGCTGAATCCACCATAACATTATTTCTCTTGCTACTTCATAACTGTCACTTTGCTGCTGTTATAAATGATAATGTAAGTATCTGATATGCAGAATATCTGATACATGACCCATTTGAAAGAGTTGTTCAACCCCCCCCAAGGGGTCTCAGCCAGCAAGTGGGAAACTACTGAGCTTCCATAGGTTAATTAGGTGAGTTGACCCAAATAGGTGTGCTGTGACTATTTCCTTCAGTGGACAGTTTTACAGTGCTTTCTTGTGTAGCCACGTTTTAATTAAAGCCTGGAAGACCCTCCAGAGTCTACCAATTATAGTCCTGTTCTGTAGGATGCAATCGCAGCAAAGTTGTCCCAGGTACAGTGACCCCTTACATGTGTTAACCTTACAGATTAGAAATGTGTAATACTAAAACCTCACTAGGAAGCACCATGCCTACTCCGGAGCCCTCAAGCCCCATTTTACATATTTTCACACAGTATTCCTTCCATGATTCCCTAAGCATAGGAATTTCCCTCTTTAGGCCCACAGTTCTCTGGGTGTTAATTGGATGCTGAGAACCAGTTGCCTGCTTCTGTTCTAGCTCATGCTGTAACTCATGCAGAAGGAATTAGCCATCCAACTATCACCTGAAAACATTATCTAGAGTATAAAAGCATTTGTTGACTTAAATATACACAGATCTGTTAAAGTCTAAAATCTAATATTATTTATTCCTATAAAAATTAAAGTTATAAATAAGTACATTCAGATGAAACCATGGGTGTGGAAGCATTGACCATCATGATGGTTTTTCTTGGCAGTCTGCGAGTAAACTTGGATATGGGCAAAGCAGCATATGGATGGATGATTATGAAAGATGAGAATATTCCTGGTACAGTTGTTCGGACCAGCACAATACCAGAAGAACTTGGACGCCTGGTGTACTTACTGACAGACAAAACAGGTATTGTTCATATCTGTTTGTCTTTCAATGTACCAAATAACATCGCAAATATTTCGTTTGCACATGAGCACATGTATATGTGTCATAACTGATTGCTAGATCTCTAGGTGTCTAGACCTGACTTTTGAGACCTGTGTATACGATTGAATCTCCACCCTTTGGTATGTTCAGTATCTTCACAATCAGCAAAATGGAACTGTGCTATAGCTTTATTTTTATATTTTTATATTTATTTTTATATTTTATATTTATATTTATTTATATTTTATAATTTTATATTTTATAATCTTCTAGAATCTCTTGCATTTTTTTTCTCGCTGCTACTACATATCTCTATAGTGGCTTAAGAGCAAAACATGTATTTCTCTACTGTAGGTGACCCTTGAGTTGTTGGAAGCATTGGAAACTCATTGTAGCACTCTCCTGCATGGATCGCCACACCTGACTATCCCACTCTGTAGCTCATTTTTATGTTGTTCGTATCTTGTGATTTTATTTATTAGAGTTCTTAATCTATAATGTACTGAATAAAAGATTATTTAAATTCTAGTAATTGTTAGTGAACTGGAAATAAAAACTTAAATGCATAGCATATTACATACATAGTATAATTATATACATAGCATAACTAAAACATGTTCCAAACACAGTTCAGCATCACCTTTAATTAATGGTAGTAGTTAGCTATAACATCACATTTAATTAATTAATGTTAGTTGTTAAACTACAAAGAATACAGATGTGCTTACAACATGACTGAACATTGTTATAAAACTTTCGATTTGCAAAAAGGTAAGAGATAGAAGTGGATGTATAAATGGGAAAGAACACATATTTATAGGTGTGAGAACCAAGGCGGTCAACTAATGACTTTAAAATATAGATAGGAAACCAGCAAAATGGCAAGTTTGAGGTTCAAATATTCTACTTAAAAATATTCCACGTACAAATATTCCATCCACTTTCAAGGTGAAATGAAAATACACTAGAAAATAAAGCTCCTATAACATGCAGTAATGAAACATGTGGTTGCGAACTTGAGGACCTGGGTGGGTGGGTGGATGTGAAAAAAAAAAACCATCATTGCTGATGAATGTAGCTGAAGACCTTGATAAATATGAATTCAATATTTATTATGCTGGTGTCAGCTCTCCTGGGGAATTTGGAAGTTTAGTGTAACTGAGGGTCCAGTTTGGGGATTTTTATTTCAATTTCTCGGTACAGCACCAAGTGAAGAACATAAGACATGGGATGCTCACAAGTGCAAGCGGCTCATTCAGAAATAAGAGGCCTCTGCTTCAAGAGTAGCCTGAGGGACACACCTGCAGGGTCCGCTCCCAGCTCCAGTGAGCTGACCGGGAGTTTGCTGAAGACAGTGCAATGCTAGCAAAAGCATATACCGTTCCAAAACTAAAAAGACCTGGAGGGCAGAGCAAGTCAGTACAAAGCATCCTGAAGCTCAAGATGACTGCTAGGATGAATCAAACAGAGGGAAGAGTTCTCCAGACCAGAGTCCTGGAGAGAGGGACAACTACATAGCCAGTATGCCTGTGCAGGCAGGTAGCCATCATAATCAGCCACTGAACATGTGTGCACTGCTGTACTGGCTAAAAGTACCCATTGCTGTGAGTTGCTTTCTCTACTGATAGGGACACTAAGACCAGAATCTCCAGAGTCAAATCAGAATAACAATATGAGCAAAAGAACACAGCTGGAGAGAATCTTCTGGAGACTTTTTAGTCCTTAAGAGAGTTTAGTTTAGTGTCATGTGTCCTGTGTCCCAATATCCGTTAGGGCATTTAGTGAAGGAAAAACAATCAGAATGTCACAGATGATATAAAGTAGTCTGGATTAAGTTCAAAGTTTGCAAGATCCAAATGTATCTAATTTTTAAAACCTGAAACCAATAAAGAAGACCTAATTTGATTAATAGGTATGATGCCTATAACCAGGGTTTCTCAGTTTAATAAGCACAAGATAAAGTAGAAGTCCTACTTGCTTTGAACTGAGATGGTATAGACAACATTATGAATGGATTTTGGCTGTAGCATCAAAATTATATGTTGTACTTCTCAGTAGTTATTCCCCTACTTTTTCCCTCCCAAAAGAAATGTCTGCATGTCTGTAAGCAGTCGGGGGAGTATAAGAGAATGCTGTTAATGTTGCTTCAGTCAACAAAAGGAAAGCTGTCTAGTTAGAATACACAGAAACTAAACTTTGTTAAAGTAGAATCTAGGGCCACCTGGTGCTGTACTCCTGTAACCAAGAGGCACCCAGGAGAGACTTGAGTTGAAGGCTAGCCTGGACTACAAAGTAAAATGCTGTCTCAAAATTAATTTTAAAAATAGAGAAGTGTGGGGTATTCGTACTGTTCAGAGCTCCACCCAGCTGTGAGAACAAAGGGTAACTGTGTGCATAGAAAGGTTTTAAATCTCAGTGATTAAGGACTAAGAGACACAGAAGGAAAAACAAAGTCTGTAATGTTTGTCTGTCCTAAGAGTGTTAAAGCAAACAATTAATCCACTTAACACTTAGAGAAAAATAACCAATTGTGGGTTTTTTTCAATTTTTTTTATTAGATATTTTCTTCATTTACATTTCAAATGCAATCCCAAAAGTCCCCTAT
>NC_034604.1:73636201-73641981 GCF_900095145.1 Mus pahari | reverse complement strand
TATAAATAAGGACACTAGTTGGAACATCTTCTGGGAATAAGCCCAGGAGAAGTATTGCTGGTTCTTCTGGTAGTACTATGTCGAATTTTCTGAGGAACTGCCAGACTGATTTCCTGAGTGGTTGTACAAGCTTGCAGTCCCACCAGCAATGAAGGAGTGTTCCTCTTTCTTCACATCCTCACCAGCATCTGCTATCACCTGAGATTTTGATCTTAGCCATTCTGACTGGTGTGAGGTGGAATCTCAGGGTTGTTTTGATTTGCATCGAAATTTATAAAGGAGAAAGTGGGGAAAAGCCTCGAAGATATGGGCACAGGGGAAAAATTCCTGGACAGAACAGCAATGACTTGTGCTGTAAGATCAAGAATCGACAAATGGGACCTCATAAAATTGCAAAGCTTCTGTAAGGCAAAAGATACTGTCAATAGGACAAAAAGGCCACCAACAGATTGAGAAAGGATTTTTAGTAATCCTAAATCTGATAGGGGACTAATATCCAATAAATACAAAGAGCTCTAGAAGTTGGACTCCAGAAATTCAAATAACCCCATTAAAAAATGGGGCACAGAGCTAAACAAAGAATTCCCAACTGAGGAATACTGAAGGGCTGAGAAGCACTTGGAAAAATGTTCAGTATTCTTAATCATCAGGGAAATGCAAACCAATTGTGTTAAGAAAGAAAGAAAGAAAGAAAGAAAGAAAGAAAGAAAGAAAGAAAGAAAGAAAGAAAGAAAGAAAGAAAGAAAGAAAGAAGAAAGAAAGAAAGAAAAAGAAAGAAGAAAGAAAGAGAAAGAAAGAAAGAAAGAAAGAAAGAAAGAAAGAAAGAAAGAAAGAAAGAGAAAAAGAAAGGAAAGAAAGGAGGGAGGGAGGGAGGGAGAGAGAGAGAGAGAGAGAGAGAGAGAGAGAGAGAGAGAGAGAGAGGAAGGAAGGAAGGAAGGAAGGAAGGAAGAAGGAAAGAAAGAAAGGGAAAGGAAGGAAGGAAGAAAAACCATGAAAGGAAAAATAGTCATGGAGGTAACTAGGGATTGAAAGAAGACTGGCTTCTCCCTAAACATCAAACAAGATAGACTCTAAGAAGCACTATTTCAGAGAGCAGGATAAGTTCCTAATAGAAGGTTGCATTTTAGATACATATACACTTTAAAGGCCTCAGAATATAAGTACAAAGTGATGCATGCAGGAGAAAATTACGGTATCTGTTGTCACAGAAGGAAATTTTAGCATCACTTTAGTAGTTGATCATCCAAGCAGATATCCAAGTGGTCCACCAAATGAAAGTCCAAATAGCACTGATGTCATGGGATAGATGGCTCTGTGTCTGCCATCCAGAGAGTACATGTAGTGTGTATGTGGGTGGGTGGGTGGGAGGAGCTTTCGTAATCTCAGTGAACGTCAGGCAGTGGCTGTACCTACTCACAGTAAAACAGCAGAAATGGTGGGCGTTGGGAACACAGTGGAGGTAGCCAATAGAATCATCAGAAATAGTAAAAAGTTAGGAGTACAATAGAAAAACCAAACAGAATCCCATGCTGTCTTCACCTGCAGCATGTTCAGGAACTTGTGTTTTTCAATGAAAGAGGAGACTGGGCATTGTAATATATGTCTTTAATTCCAACACTCTGAGGTAGAGACAGGCAGGTCTCTGTGAGTTTGGGGCCATGCTGATCTAAACAGTGAGTTCCAGACATCTGGGACTACATAGAAAAACCCTGACTCGCCAGGTGTGGTGGCGCAGGCCTTTAATCCCAGCACTTGGGAGGCAGATGTAGGCGGATTTCTGAGTTCAAGGCCAGCCTGGTCTACAGAGTAAGTTCCAGGACAGCCAGGGCTACACAGAGAAACCCTGACTCAAAAAGGGTAGAGAATAAAGATGAATCTTAAGAGCAGTGAAAAATCATAGACATAGAAGGAGATCCAATCCAGAATTGCTTCTGTCTAGAGGAAGCACAGGGACAAGGAGTGGAGCAGGGGCTGAGGGATGGGCAGTCCAGGGACTGCTCCACCTGGGGGTCCATCCCATGTGTAGCCACCAAACCCAGACACTTGCTGATGCTGGAAAGTGCTTGCTGACAGGAACCTGATGTACATGTCTCCTGAGAGGCTCTGTCAGAGCCTTATAGTTGAAGATGGGGATGCTTGCAGCCAAATATCAGACTGAGCACAGGAACTCCAGTGGAGGACTTAGGGGAAGGACTGAAGCAGCTGAAGGGATTTGCAATCCCATGGGAAGAACAACAGTATCAACCAACCAGACCCCCAGAGCTCCTGGGAACTAAACCACCAACCAAGCTGTATATATGGCAGAGGGTGGCCTTGTCTCGCATCAATAGGAAGGGAAGCCCTAAGTCCTGTGAAGTCTGGATGCCCCAATGTAGGGGAATGCTAAGGCGGTGGGTCAGAGTGGGTGGGTGGGTGGGTGGATGAACACCCTTGTGGAGGCAGGGGGTGGGGTGGAGTGGGGAGTTTTCAGTCGGGAAACTGGGAAGGGGGATAACATTTAAATGTAAGTAAACAAAATAACTTTAAAAAGCAAAAAGAACAGAAATTAGAGGCATGGTATCCAAAAGCCAATGCTGCTGCACATCTGCAGTCCCAGCTACTTAGACAGCTAAGGAGAGTCTCTTGAGTCTGAGTTCAAAGCCAGTCTGGACAACAGAGCAAGGCCCCTTCTTTAAAACATAACTACAGGGGCTGGAGAGATGGCTCAGCGGTAAAGAGCACCAACTGCTCTTCTGAAGGTCCTGAGTTCAAATCCCAGCAACCACATGGTGGCTCACAACCATCTGTAATGAGATCTGATGCCCTCTTCTTGTATGAAGACAGCTACAATGTACTTACATATAATAAATAAATAAATAAATCTTAAAAAAAAAAAAAACATACCTACAGTTGTAAAAATAAAACACAATACAGCTGGGAAGTCTTTTGAAAAGACTTTATAAAATAAATGTAACTTGAAAGTAAAACTGGAAAAAAACAAAAATAGAGATAAGTATATAGAGCAAAGCTATAATCATGATATTTAAAATAAGTCATAAGAGATATTGATTATTGTCAGCAGCTTAAAGTGCAACCAATAGAAAAACTCTCAAGGAAATACAAGCCATTAAATTAGACCATAAGAAATAGTTTTCATACCTGAAAACTTTTTAATTTTCACATTTATTTATTTTGTGTGGGTAGGTAGTACATGTATGCACCACCTTACATCATGGAGAGCCATGGGAAGACAACTGGAGGTGTTAGTTTTTGCCTTCTACTCTATGGGTTCTGGGGATTGAACTCAGGGCACTGGGTTTGGCAGCAAGTGCCTCTACCTGCTGAGCCATCTCACCCACCCCATCCTAAAACTATTAAAGCTCATTTCCAAAAGATTTCCTAACACCAGCCCCAAATAATTTAAGAGTTTTTAAATTAGTATTTAATTAAGAGTTTTTTTAAATCACCCTTTCAAGGCATACTTTTTATAGTATAAACTCACTTATTTGGAGAAGAGAAAGGAGATAGTGTGGTCTCTTGATAGAAAATTGAAGCCACAACAAAATAAGGAAGGAGCAAAACCAGAAAAGTAAAAGTATTGACATCTGTTGCATGCCAATCTAAAAATCCTAAATAAAGTGCCAAAACTTGTTATGTTTAATATTTAAAACTCTGTACACAAGTTAAAGAGAAAACCACAATGAACTATACAATAATAGATGAATCATAACAGGCAGAAGTCATTGCCTAGCTATGAGCTCATTATAAAACATGAGTGACGCGAACCCCAGCCTCCAGCCAGCAGAGGTGGGGAAAAGACGACATGTACACCAAGGCAGGGTTTGAGCAGCTTCCCGCTGCAGCTTCGCTTCAGCTTCAGCTTCTTTTATTATCTGCTTTATTCTGCGGGATCGCCCAATTTATTCCCCTCCACCCTCTGCACTCCTCTCTCACCACTCTTCATCATCCAATCAGTATTCAGCACGCTCTGTACACAGGCCATGCATGCAGACAGGGTGGGTGTTGATATGTCAGTGACTCAATATCATGCTGTATGATGCTATGCATCAGGTGGGCAGCACATGATCATTCAGGTGCTTGGTAAACAAGCAGGGATCATGGGGCTTGGCAATGAGCTAGAGCGTCGTCTTGGCTGCCACGCAGCCGCAGCCGCTTCCCACACTTGAGTACATTGAGATGCCCTTAATAGTGCTGTTTGAAGCCCCATAATCAATGAAAATATAATGTAACGCTCTAGATAGATGTGCTTCAGGGCCTCAAGGCTTGTTTAAATTCAGAAACTTATCACGGAAAGTTACAGCATTGCCATAAGAAAAACAAAAACAAAAACTCAGGGACTTCTTCCAGTCCAGTAAAGCATTTGGTGAGTTTCAATTTAGAACATATCAATATGAAGTTCATTAGCAAACTGGAGGTTAAGATGAACTGTTTTCATTCTAGAAAAGGATATTTCCAACATATAATTTTACTTAGCGGTAAGATATTTAAAGCTTTTCCCCAACACTAGGAAGGAACAACAAAAAGATAGCATAGTCAATATCATATTTGAGTTACCAGCTCATGTCAGAAAGCAAGGAAAGGGTCAAAGGTTAAGAAAAGAAGAATGTAATCCTAGATGCTTAGTGGAAGGGTGTTGAGATAGGAGGATTGACTGCAAATTCAAGGCCTCCCTGGACTACAGAGTAGATACAAAGCCAGCCTGAGCATCTTAGTAAGGCTCTGCCTTAAGATAAAAATTAAAACATGGCTGGAGCCATAGCTCAGTGGGAAAGGGCTTGTCTAGCATAGGCAAGATTCCTAGGTTCGATCCCTGGGACTACCAAGAAGAGGGGGACTTGGGAGGGGACAATGAATACTTATTAGCAAGGAGCATACACAGAAAATCTAATAAGTTTATAGATTAATAGTAGAAATTATAGGTCATTTTAGAAAAAACAGTATAGAAAAATCTATTGTGCTTACAAATAACAAAACCAGTTGGTGACATCTGTCCTCCTTAAAATGCCGATTTCCTATTTTAAAAAATAAAGATGAGATTCTTAGTTACAGCTCCTCATTTTCTATGATGAAATTTCAAGTCATCAGGGTAAAATGGCAGGGAAGGAAGGATCCTGAAACCCAAAGCCCCCTCCATTTGGTACTCTTTTAAAGCTAAACAGGGCATCTCACATACAAGTAGTGTTAGTGCTGGGCATAAGATAATAAGTCCAAAAGACTAGAGAACAGGAAGCAGTTTTGAATATATAATTCTGCAGAATGAGAGTCACATAGAGGAAAGCAAAAAGTGGCTGAAGCATTGACCTGGCAACAAACAGACAGTGGCTTCAGATGCACCACCACCCCCCCTCAGCTCCTGCTCACACTGGCTGAGGACACAAAGCCTCCTCACTCAGTGAACAGTTTGGGGCCAGAGACTCCTACTATCCCCTTTTTCCATCCTAGGCTCAGCCAAGTGCAACTCCCAGCTCTCAGAGCCCTGAGACAAACAGGCTCCAGCCAGGGAGGGAGGGGATTAATGCCTACAAACTTACTTCATGTTGAAAATGGCCCATGACAGTCTGTTTTTACATTGGCATAAGATTAAGGATCCCAGCAGAATGTGTAGAATGCACTGAGGAGCTTATCGTGGCTTCTCACTTATTTGCTTGTTTATTTGTGAGAAAGGTTCTCCCTCTGCTCCCTAGACTGACCTGAAACTCTCTGTTTATTGGAGGCTGACTTTGATTCCTCTCCCTCCTCTTCCTCCTCCCTCTCCTCCTCCTCCTCCTCCTCCTCCTCCT
>NC_034604.1:73597595-73636159 GCF_900095145.1 Mus pahari | reverse complement strand
CCTCCTCCTCCTCCTCCTCCTTCTGCTCCCCCTCCTCCCAGGTACAGGAACTACAGATGAGCCACCATGCCTGCTCACCTCTGTTTCTCAGTGTAAGAGCTCCCAAAGAAAATGCCATCATTGGCTGAGTTTTTCAATTGTGTGGCCATTTGTTTAGAACCCTAATGTTCTGGCTGCACCCTTACCACCGCAGTCTCTCCCTGAAGCTGTCGCACAGGAACTCTGGCTCATTACCTGTTTTCAGGGTTTTGACCTGTCTTGCTGGGAGCTGAGGTGGTAGTGGTGGGCTCTGCATCCCTGTTTCCTGAGTGTTCCAGGGGTTCTCAGAGGTGGTAGATGGCCATGGCCTCTCATGAAGGCCACACTGGCTAAACCATAGGCTGGTGGAAAACAGAGAACCACTGTTCTTTTCAGCAGCTCAGTGACGTTTCAGTACTCCCCCACCATAGTCTTAAGGAAGCATACGTGTTTCACACAGTCAGGTGAAGAGAGTGGAGACTGAGTGATGGCCACCCCTCTGATTGTGATCTCAGATACATCTGAGCTCTGCTGAGTGAGAGTTGTCAGCCTTGCCAGCTCTGAGGCCATTTGTTGGACAGCTCTCGGGACAAAGACAGTAGGAGAGCACAAGCAGAAGTTGGGGTAAGTCTAGCAGGGCCTACCTTGCCCTCTTGCCCCCTTTTGTGTCCTGCTGAGACAGTGCACACTTGGCTTTGACTAGCATTATGTTCCAGGCTGTAAGTTGCTAGTTCTATCTCATCTTCTCTATTTTATTCACAAAAGCAATGGCCCTGTATTCTTCTGCAAGTATGTGTGTTCCCTGGCGCCTCTGTGCTGGAAGCTGGTGAGGTGTGAGCTGCTGACACTGCCTGTCCTCAGCAGTGGGTGATTGTTGACATGAGCAGCTCTGGTTTTGGAGATGAGAGGCACAGCACTGGGGCCAGGCACTTTACAGACATCATATAGGGGCTGATTCCTGCTGCAATGCTCCAGTGTGAGCTGGCATCTGAGGAACCTTACATTACTAACATAATCGTAAGGTGGTCCTTCGTATGATTGTAAATTGGGTTTGTGCTTCATCAATAAGCTTTTTGACAAGAAGCGTCCATCACAGTGGCTCTCTCATTTGCCACAGCAGAACAGAAAATGAAGTGTCCCAATAATTGCATTATAGTTTCCTTCTTGTGGACAAGAAAGCAATGTGGTATAATTAGGTTTGATTGGAGTGCACGTTTCCGGTAAGATCTGAAATTAATGATGTTGCTATAGTGACACATCTGCGGCCAGCAGCGCGTGAAACATAAAGTAATTCATTCGACAAGAGTCGACATCTGTTAGCTGCAAGGATGCAAAGCATATTGACACTGACCAGGAATACTAGACACTATGTGATAAATGAACAAATGATGCTGAAACAGGAGGACGGATAATTTGTACTTAATCTGCCGGGAGAACTTTAATCTTCTCACTGGTTGCATCTGACAATGCCATTGTTTAAAGAACAATGCTGCAGTGAACTCATAAATTTTAAAACTTAACTCACGGTACAGACTATTAAAGCAATACATTAATTCCTTTGGTAGGAAGTTTTTGTCTTCATGTAGAACAAAACCATTAATAGAAATACCCAGTAAAACAAGAGGATTATTTTTTTTGAACCTATATTTAATTATAGTATCCATTACCCAAAATGTCATGTTGTTCAGATTTGAATGTTGTGCATTTCATAGGACAGCATTATCAGGAGGGAAATGCTTTTTTAATAATTTTTAAAACCAGCAAAAACTGTGTGCTTGTTAGTGTTACAGGGTAGGCAGATCTTGAAAGTCAGATTTAGAGTAAATTTTTAATGTCCTATAAACCAGAAGGCCGTGAGATCTTCCCATCATGGTGATAGTACCTAAAGTATTCCTTTAAAGCAAACATTTGCTGTCTTACTAGGACAGTCATTCACTAAAGTACTTGGATATGAGTAGTATAATTTACATTTCGGGTGTTTAGACTGATTGAGACACCTAACACAAGTGCTAACAATCAGAATCTTTGGGAAAGACCTGATTTACAGGGAAAACAGACTGAGTCTACATTCAGTAGTGTATGTGTTTGATTGATTTGTATATATGCATGCATATATGTGCATGAATGTTCATACACGTATATGTGGTAGCCAGAGACAAGCTTAGGTGGTGTGTTATTCTTCAGGTGCTTCCCACTTTGTTTTTTTGAGACAGGGTCTCACTTACCTTGAACTTCCAGATAAGCTAGCCTGGTCGGCCAGTGAACCCCAGGGATCTGCATGTCTCCAGCTCTTTGTCACTGGGATTACAGGTACATGTGTACTGTCATGCCCAATTTGGTTTGGTTTGGTTTGGTTTGGTTTGGCTTTTGAGACAGTGTCCCACTGTGTCACCCTGGCTGGCCTGAAACTCTCTATAAAGACCTAACTGCCTTCAAACTCACAGACACCTGCCTGCCTCTGCTACTGAGTGTTGGGATTAAAGGCATGTACCACCATGCCTAGCCAATTATTAAAAAAAAAAAAAAAAAAAAAAAATTTAAAAAGGCAGGTTTTAGAGATTAGCCCTCATGCCTGTGAGTAATATACTTTACCAACTGAGTTATTTCTCGAGTCCTGTAAGTTTTTGAGACAACTCCATATTTAGCTTAGGCTGGCCTTGAACTCATACCCCTGCCTCAACCTCCTGAGTATTGGGATTATGTATGTGCCATCACACCCAACCCAACAGTATGTTTTAATGACCAGTGCTGATGTTACAGTTCAGTGAGTCACTCATTGTTTGAGAGCTTTGTTTTCATTTGCTCATTTGTTTTGCTACAGCCAGTGATCACTCATGGTCATGCCTTTGCCTTGCTCCAGTTTTCACAAGAAATCCTGTAGTCCTGAGATGAGCTTATCTCTCTGCACTGCAGGTGGCTTCTTCTGTTTGTTAAAACCACCTGTCTGTCCGTGTATTATGGCTCAGCACAATCTTGATGTGCTGACAACTTGCAGCCCGGTGGCTCTGATCAGGGGCTTCACATCTGCTTCCCAGCATGGACTGCATCTGCTGCCACCATGAAAATGATACCCGCAGGACATTTGCCCTAAAAATCAATTTCCTCCTTGCCTGTCTTGCTCACTGCAGTCCAGAAAGCCTCTGCATTATGAAAGACTACTACATTTTTGTCTTAGAAATCACAAGAAAACCTGGTGTCATAGGACCTGAGTATCATAAACAACTCAATGTCACTTTCTTTGATGTGGTGATTCCCTTACCATCTAGTTTCAAGCCAGCACCTCCATGTTAACAGTTTCCAGTTTGGAGCCCATTGGTTTCTGTCATATTAAGATGACAGAGTGCCTAGAAATCACCAAGTGACTGAGTTATGAAAATTGTAGAGGTGAGACAGGAAGGATGCATTGCTGCCCTCGCCCGGGACTGACAGTATAGAGTAGGAGACAAAGTGCAACCCTGACACCTTTAACAAACACTCTCTGGATCCCATTTGCTGTGTGAAGACTGCACTCACCTGTCTACACACACATCCCAGATCCTAGGACCCAGCCGGGTGTGATGTACTTATCTAGAATGCTGGAGTATCAGGGACACTTTAGGTTTTGGTCTGTGGGCCATGCTAGTCAGTGATTGGGATATATCAGTTTTGAACTGATTGAAACATTGTTTATTACAGCTTAGAAACTTTAGATATGCAGTTATTATATTGTAGCTTGAGTTAAATGAAAAACTCAGGCTTTATCTCTCTTGCACAGCATTTTGTGTAACTATTATATGGCACTTACCACAGTTTCAGTTTAGAAATTTCTCATTACGCCCCAAGACCAGTGCTTACAAGCACTGACAGTCACTCCTCACTCGGTACTTTCTCCAGTCATAGTCCCAGGAAACCCTGGCCCTGTGGATTTGCCTGGTGGACATCATATGGATGATGTAGAACACATGGGCTCTGTGTGTTGAGCTTCATTTAGTAGAGTTTTTTCAAGGTTAATCTACATTGTATAGGGAGTACTTCATTCTTTTTTTTTCTGGTAAATACTATTCCATTGTATGTGCATGCTACATTTTATTTATCCACCTATGAATAAATGGGCATTTGGGTTACTTCTCCCTTTTTGCTTATTATAGATAATTCTGCTAAAAATATTTAGACATTTAGCCAAGGCAAAATAGACATGAAAAAGAAATGGCATCTATCCATACTGTAGGGGCGAGTAAAAGTGTCTGCTGTGTGTGACTCAGTTTTCCATAGAGGGAGTCCTCACAGATCCCTAGAAACCTAACAGCCAGCGTGTGTAAAACAAGGTCATCAAAACGAGTCGGACTTTTATACACTAGCAATAAACTGTCCCAAAGTTGAATTAGAAAGCAACTTCATTTAGAATAGTATCAAAAATTAATTTACAAATTCTAAATACCTATTTAAATCCCAGCTACTTATCTTTTTCAGTACTTGCAGTTCATCTAAAAATCTGTATGGATATATTGGGAGGGACCAGTAAACTAAAATAGTCTTAAAGAAGGAAGTTAGAAAGACTGGAACATCCTCATTTCATAACTGACCACAGAACTGCCCTGGTAGGACTGAGTGGCAGGGCAAAGAACTGACGCACAGTGTGCCAGGTTAAGTTATAAGGTGGAGTAGCCACCTGTCAACAAAGGTATCCAGATGGTGCTCTAGAAAAGGAGCAGACTGCCCCAACACTTGGATATCTGTATGCACAAATGAAGGTGAACCCTGCCTCATCGTGTATAAAGTTTACTCAGAAGGGATGCTGTTCCTAAAAGTAATGTAATCTATTTAATTGCCCTGTGTTACGAACTCGCTCTGACTTCTTCGTGACATCCTCCATGGCTCCAAGTAAACAACGGAGTGAAAGTCTTTTATTAATCTGAACACTGAGATAGATGTGATGACACATACCTACACTCAGGAGGCACAGGCAGGAAGCTTACAAGTGAATGTAGCTGGGCTAGTGACAGGAAAAGAAATCTAAACACAGAGCTTTATAATATCTCGGGGAAGGAGATAAGAGCTGTAACCTGGGCATCAGTTATCTCTTACATCATTTCAACTGAACATACTGTGCAACAATATGTTTAATATTTTATTGTCTTCTGGGTTCTCTTGTTTCATAGGCTTTGTGCATGTCTAGAATTACTCTTAAGATTTCTCCAAAGATGCTCAGAAGCAATACACAGTAGATAACACTGTAGAACTTAAGAAACTTAGATTGGAAATGCTTTATCATAGGCTGAATGGATGACTAAAGTGATGTATTAAAATAGGAGCCACATTCAAACCCTGAATTTACTATCCAGAAATAGTCTAAATAGTAATGATATGTCTTTGCTTTGGAAAGCAGCTGATGCCATGGTGAACCTGTTGCATTTGAAATGCTAGGGGGGTTTTTGCCAGAAATCTCTGGGAGAACAAAAAGTGAATGATACATGATTCAAATATAGAGTGTCCATGCATTGTTAGTCCTTAGGCTTTTGTTTGGTCAATTTTGTTTTGTTTTCAGTTTTGTTGGGGTTTTGGATTTATTTTTTGAGACAGGGTCTTACTACACATCCCTGGCTGGCCTAGAGCTCTGTAGACTAGGCTAGCCTGGAACTCAAAGAGACCTCTACCTGGCTCCGCAGCTCGAATGCGGAGATTGAGGTTGTGGGCCACAGCATACCTATCAGTTCTCAGTTTTAATTGAACTGTTATCTTCAGCAGCAGCAATTTTCACTCCAGGGTAAGAACGGGGTTATGGGGGTGACATTGAGATCATGCAGAGACTCCATGCTGGGAGTGTAATGGAGTGATACCGTGCTTCCTTACATGCTCAAGGCCCAAGATTGGATCCCCAGTACTTGGTGGGCAATTCTTGTAATCCCAGCATTCCAAAGGCTGAGGCAAAAGGATTAAGAGTTGGAGACTAGTGTGGCTTAAGTGGCAGTTTCACTGTGGCAGACACCCGTGTGTGTGTGTGTGTGTGTGTGTGTGTACACGCATGAGTGCATGTGTGATTAGTGAGTGTAATTTTGGTATACTCCAAAAGAGAAAGGAGGTAGTCTTCTCAGTGTAGAGACCACAAGAGGAGACTCTGTGTCACAAGAGGAGGGGACTGTGAAGAGGAGAGCCTAGTCAGGTGCATCAGGCTCAGCTGTGTCACCCTGATGGAGACAGGTTTGTTTTCCTCTTTACAGTGTCTTCCACACCTGACCTAAAAACCCTAACATGACACAAGCTCTCCTCTTTATAGTGTCCTCGTGACAGAACACAGCCTTCCCTCCTCACTGTGTCCTCCTCTTTAGTGTCCTCTTGACATGGTACACCCTCTCCGCCCCCTCTTGGCCTCTCATGGGCCCTGTCCCTGCACTCTGCCTTCAAGGAGCATCAGTGTGCCCACAGTTGTAGGCATGCCTCAGTTCACCCTTAGGGAGTTCCTCTCCACATCACACTGGTGGTCTCTCTGGGGTGCCCACCCTCTCAGCATGCTTTCTGCCTTGCCTTGCCTTCCCTCCATCTGGGGCCTCTGGAAATAAGTTTGGTTCCTGCCTATCTCTTTAGCTATAGGATTTTGAGGAAAGAAATCCACTCTACCGTGCTTTGTGTTTTGGTGACTTCATACATTATCCTACAGGAAGTTTCACACACCCACCCCACCCTCCCGACCCACACACACTGTTAAAGACAGAGCTTTAGAGTGTTGGAAGTAGCTGGCATGCAGGTTACAGGCATTTGGACCCATGCTGTCTACTACATGAACCCCTGGGTTTGCTGATGCCTTGTAGTGATTGTTTATCAGATATGCAATTTCTAATTCCTTTGAAGTTTGTGGGAATGTGGGAGGTGAGGGGCTTTGGCCCCTTGCTGAGGAAGGCAACAATTAAGACTGTCAAACAGTGTGAAGAAAGGAGCTCTAGACTGCATCATGAAAATTCTGTTTCTATTCTGAGCAGTTTATATTTAAAAGGGTAAACCATATCAAGTTATTGGTTACTTTTAATCATGAGAGTGATGTGAAGCGATTTTTATTTTGGAAATATAGCAGAGGTGGGAAATGTGTTAGAAAATATTAGACCTTGAGTTTAAGAAAACCCACAAGAGGTTCTCAGATTAGGAGGACAGATGAAGAAGGCTGTGCCAAAGATTTCCTAAATAGAGGTCAGGGAAGGGAGAGTCGTGCTGTACGTGTTCCCGAGTAGATCTGAGAGACTTCAGAATTACTCAACACAGAGAGCAGAGAAGACAGGGCGGGCTGGGGGGTACTTATAGCACTGTGTAGAGGTAGCATTGACAACCACTTATACCTGTTTAGGACTTTCTACATCCATCTGCCACCTTTGGTGGCATTTCACTGTGAGGAGGCAGTGGTGAGGGTCTTGTTTATCAGTCAAGGCTTCAAAGGGTGATCACTATGTCCCTATAATATAGTTAATAAAAATCTTCTGGAAAAGAAAGGGACAGCCTTTTCTATGATAAATCAACCACATTCCAGTGGAAGGCTACACATCCAAAGATAGTTGGATACTCCAAATTGGCCTTCTTGTTGCCTGGGTTATAGTGAAGAGATATGGCATGGGAAGGGCAGAAAAAGGAACACAAAGTTGGGTGAGAAGGGATGTGAAGGTTGTACTGGAAAGAGTTGGGGAGGAAGGATGGATATAATCAAAATAGATAAATTCTTAACTAATAAAATTATTTTAAGCTTTTTTAAACAAAGAACTCATTATTTGTCTGATGTATATCAATCATTGTTTGTTGTAGTATTTTCAACTTTACATATAAAATTATTCATAATAAAAGTTGATCTCCTTGGCCCACTGTAAGTTATCAAGGAGAAAAGTCTATAGAAAATGCGTCATTTATATCAAGTCATCTGAAACAGAAACTATTCATATATAATACATTTAGAATATTGCAAATTTTGGGAACACATTCTTTGTGAGCTTTGTATTTACCAATTTGTATATTATTTCATTGCCTTTACATAGTACTAGAATTCTGATTATCCATCTTTGTTAAATGCTACCTACAGAGCTCCTCATTTTATTTAGAAGCTGGGTTGCTGCTGACTTTGATATTTAATGTAACCACATATTTTAATTCCGTTTTGAGACTAGCATAGATTACATCTCATATAACTGGCTTCATTTCCACTTCTCTGATGTTGGAGCCATGTACTTAAGATGTATGGTACACATGGTCAGTGCACAGGACTGCAACCAATGTTGCTCCTGAGGACTTTGTAAAGCTCTAATAAAGTATGTTCATTATAAGAATGCTTGTCAAAATAGCATCAAAAAAAAAAAAACAAGAAAATAAAAAGCTAGTCTTTTGTAAAGAAGATCCCATGTTCTTCTGGAAAGCTCCAAGTCAATAACGTATTTTACCCTGAATGTAAATCCTGACTAGTCATTGATAGGTATTGTCAATATCATGTATGCCAAAGAAAATTAAAGGCATACAGATGTGGGGAAAGCCCAACTTTCATTGGAATGGCTATGCCATGGCTTATCACGCCTCTCACTTATGTGCCTGTTAGTGGGAACCCTCCTACCTGTGCTTTAAGTCCAGTGCTGAAGCCTCAGTGGAGGCTAGACACAAGCACCTTGATGGCAGCACCTTTGTTCCTACTAAAAGGGAACTTTCACTATGTGCTGGCACCACATGAGTATTTGCATTAAGCAAGCTATATGTGGCTCAGCTTTATTGGCAGTCCTGGGCATAGTCATTTCAAAGCTTCTGCTCTGGTTTGAGGAGCTATTGTTATATAGCACATCCCCATGTCTCTCTCAGAAACTCACCTGCGAAAATTGTCTCCCGTTTCACAAATCTTCTTGTTATTTCAGGTGACACAAATGTATACAGAGCCATCTAGGAAAGGCTAAGGGTAGCCCACCATTTTTTTGCATGGTCTGCAATGGTGGGTGAGCTCAATGGCAAGACCCAAAAAGACTCCATCTAAGGACTGGCTTTTGTAGCTGATATGCTCTTCCTGACATTAAATTAATATAATAACCCCTGGGCATTAGCCCATTCTATGGATCCAATTTCCTGCAGATCATCAAAAAGATGAACTTTCATGAATTAATGCTATCTAAATGAATTAATAAACCTATAGAATCCCTAATTTGACTTAAATTATTTTAGGAAGTAAGTTTTAAGAGATGGTCTTAGTTGCTTTGCTAGAAAGATGCAATAAAGTTAGAATCAAGAATAGAATGTGCCCATTCCTCTTAATAGTAAGTAAAGGCTGCATAGTAAGAAATACAATGAGCTTTTATAATTACATTAAAAGAGATACAGACTTGGGACAGATTTATGTTCAAGGAAAACATTTAAGTCCAAAGATAAAGCCACAGGTGTGTAGTATGATAAGGCAAGGCTATGTAAAAGCTGTTGCTTTGAATTTATAATGAGCGTTTAGAGCGAAACACTTCTTTGAACTTAATATCAACATACTCTGAACTCCCATTTTATCTCTGAGGTAATTTTCTTAAAAGAGCTTTTTATCTAAGAAGATATACAAAGGCCAGAGAGAAGAAATAAAATTGTTGGTAGGATGGTTTGGCTTGGGGAGGGGGGGTTCTATGCCATCCATCCATCCATCCATCCATCCAAATGTATAGTTTGTGTGTACATACCCTGTGTAAGTAAATGTGTTTGTATGTAAGCATGCATGGATACTTGTGGAGTTGATTGAGACACGTAGTCAGGCCCAGCCAGTGTGTGGATGTATGTTTGTATATGTGTCTGTGCACATCTACCTATAGAAAGCATTTAATTATTTTTCTTTCCTTCATCTCTGGTTCACAAAGAGTTAACCAGCCTAGCAGGAGAGACTTCTGGCTGCCTGGACAGAGAAGGGAGCTATAGCAATAAATATTTTACTTACCTTACCCACTGCCAGGGAACAGGTGTTAATCATCCAAGCCAGCAGTTTTTAACAACAGAATAAGTAACAAAGTTTTTAAGATTTTTTTTAAGAGTTACCAGCAAACATTCAGTATAGTTTTTAAAGGTACTTTAAAGCAACCTCTACATCCAACCCTGTGTCCTGCTTCAACCATTCTGAGCCAGGCTGGCTCCTGGCAGTATAGGAGGGTTAAACTTCAGGAGTATTACCTTTCTACCAATAATGATGACTTTTCAGAAGTAGGTCCTAAGGCTACTAAACCATGCTAATGTGGGGCTGGGTGTCATTCTCCAGCCCAGTACTGTGACTGAGTCAATGATGACTTAGCTTCGAAGTTGCTATTATACCAATTCACAGATGGGAACCAGGCACAGAGTCTCAGATTTTCTTTTTTTCTAGAGCCCCTTCCATTGGTAAAGACTATTAAGGTAACGTGCTTAGAGAAAAACTTCTAGGCCTCCCTTTCCGAGTGACCATTCTGCGGGGACTTTGCATCTCCTAACAGATGGTCCCAGGGCACAGGCAGTGTGTGAGCAGCCCTCCTTATGGAACTGCAGAGCTTGCTCACTCTGCCTGTGCTCACTGCTGCTAATCTTCCTATCACAGGAACGCTCACTCAGAATGAAATGGTATTTAAGCGGCTCCATCTGGGTACTGTCTCCTACGGAACAGACACTATGGACGAAATCCAAAGTCACGTCCTGAATTCCTACTTGCAGGTATGTGAGTGTACTTCTGCATGCCATCTTCTCTCAGTGCACCCACCGTGGTGAGCTGATAATACTGATTGGATTATTTTACTTTTTTTATCATTACCCTCCTATAAGCTCTAGTATCTCAACCAAGAAACTATGACTAGCATATCTGTATCAGCAGATTCATGGAAAATATGATGAGCTCAAATCATTTATTTGTTTTTTAATGAATTATTAATAAAAATAGTTTAGTAAACAGTATTTTAAAGGGTAATTAATAGAATACTGGCTTTGCTGTTTCCTAATC
The DNA here is from genome assembly GCF_900095145.1 of Mus pahari. Lineage (NCBI taxonomy): Eukaryota > Metazoa > Chordata > Mammalia > Rodentia > Muridae > Mus > Mus pahari. The sequence continues at coordinate 73,625,226 of NC_034604.1, read as the reverse complement.
CCTTTGTTTTTATTTACACTTAAAACCTTCTCACATTAAAAGACAAATACATTCTGTTTTTTATTTTTTCAGTGACTAAGGTAGGTACCTCAGCACCATGCTCCCTTGGCAGCTCACAAAGTACTTTCTGAACTCACTATGGAAGCTACACTGCAGGAAGGAAGCTATCCAACTCAAAACTTTGGAGTCTTATGTCTTAACTGTGTAGTGTCTTCAGTAACAGAGATTCACCTGCAGCCTCTGAGAGGCACCCGAAGGCCATAACAGTAGCCTGCATAATTTAAGGAGGCATTTGTATCCATGATGTGATTATTGTATAACTATTTTATCAGGGTCATATTAAAAGCAGAAGAGTTGAAGAATCATTATATAGATATAACTGATATTTAATGTTTACTTATATCTAAGAACATTTGGAGATTTTTTTTTTCACTAAAAGATGTCTGTGGGCTTTTCTGGTAAGACTATGTAGTGTTAGTCCCTATTTATGTTGTTATTGTAATGATGGTTGTCTGTAGCCTACTTTAATGTAGCACAGATCTTTCTTAACCTGATTATCTTTGCCCACTGGAAGCACTGGCTGGGTGAGAGCTTACTCTTTAATGGAATTTGTGTGAAATTAAATTGTACAAGCATCAGTGGGCATTACATAATTCAGAAGGGAAAGGGCTGAGCTCCTCCATGGATGAAGCAGTTTGTAAGCTGGTACAGATGGGGGCTGCCATGCAGCTGTGGGTAGCACAGTTGAGCACTGAGCAGGTAACTCTGCACGCAGTCCTGTGCTTGGTGGGGAGAGGCTCATACTTAGTGACTCTCAGTTGCTCTGACTCTAGTCTCTTCTGAGTACTGTCCTGAATCTCTGAGGTAGGTTAACAGGAAAATGTGTGTGTGTCCTGTGGGTTTGGGAAGTGTCCTCTGTCGCCCACCATGGTAGGAAGTGAATAATAGAAACCCATCACTGGGTGGTGACAGTTTGCTTACTCATTACTAGACCTGATGGGAATTATGCAGGTACACAGAGCTCAGTGGGCAGTTGTTTCCCATGGATCAGACTGAGCTCTGACAAGCTTGCTTTCGCTGACACCATTACTATATTTAATCTTTGTTAGCTACAAATCACAGTGGGTTTATTTATGATATTCAGGGGAAAGTCTGTGTTGTTCGGTATTGTTTTATGTGTAGTGTGTGCACACACCATTCTGCATTGTTCTTCATCTTGCTGTCATAAGGAGTAAAGTAGTAATTAACTGAACTTAGGAAAAGGGAACATGTCTGACTTTAAATATCATAACAAATACACACACACACACACACACACACACACACACACACACATATATATATATATATGTTTGACAATCTCAAAAGAACCAAGAAATTTGCAGTGCTGAGACAAAAATAATAATTTATATTCCTGTGTACAGTGTAAAAGAAGAATCAAATCACTGTAATAGTCTCAAACAGCTTACTTTAGTTGATAAAACATGCAGTAATTTCTGTGTGGATCATTTTTTCTGTCTGCCCTTATTACATGGCTCCCTGTTTTAAAGGTACACTCACAACCAAGTGGGCACAACCCAAGTTCTGCTCCACTGAGAAGAAGCCAGTCCTCAACGCCTAAAGTCAAGAAGAGCGTCAGCAGTAGAATCCATGAAGCAGTGAAAGCCATTGCCCTTTGTCATAATGTCACTCCTGTGTATGAGGCTCGGACTGGCATCACTGGAGAGACCGAGTTTGCTGAAGCAGACCAAGACTTTAGCGATGAGAACCGCACCTACCAGGCCTCCAGCCCCGATGAGGTCAGTTGCTTCTTTAGAGCATCTTGTTTGGGGAGGGTAGTCTTTACAGTGCAAACCTGTGTGATCTGTTTCTGCCTGCCTGGAGTCTACAGGCTTGAGGGTTGCTTCTCTAAGGTAAGGACAGGGAACCATGTCCTGAATTCTGATATTAACCTTAGTATGTGTGACCCTCTGGGCATAGTCCTAGCCTTTCAGAGCTCACTTTTGACCCTTCCGTGTCAATGCCTAAGGGCTAGTCTGCATGATCCTTGTTAGCCATAGCCTAGGCCTCTGAAATTCAGACTGTTATCAGGTTAGATTTACTTATGACATTAATGGAAGATTCTTAAAGATTTTGGCCTTGTAGTTTTATACTATTACACTCAAAAGTTTTTAATGGAAATAACTTGAGAAAAATCAGCTGACTTTATCAAAACTTGGTTCCCCAAATGAACTTAGTTACTGTTGTTCTACTTCATTGTCTAGTATTTCCTTATGTTGCAGTGAGTCACTGGGCTTATATATTAAATTTCCAATTGTTCTGAAGAGCGTGCATGTGTGTGTGTGTGTGTGTGTGTGTGTGTGTGTGTGTGTGTGTGTGTGTTCTTTTAAAAGATTTGGAGTATAAATAATTGAGAAACCTACAGAAATGATGAAAAAACTTAAATGCATTAACTTAGTCATTTGCAGCTTTGCTCCGTTGGGATTTGGTAAGATTCATTATTAAAATTTCCACTTCTTCTGCAGTCATTCTGAGTGTGTGTATACAGCTTTATCTAATCTGTCCCTCAGAGTACTTTAGACAGTTATGTAATATAATCAAACCAACTTTAGAGGCAGGGTTAGCAAGTTAGATCTTTCAAATACCCTACAAAATTAGATCATATAAGTACATAATCATCCTGGGTGGGGGGGAGCCTGTTAAATTCTGATTCTGGAAGCAATAGAAAGGTAGAAATAGAACCCCAATGTTGTTGATGAGCAGTGGACAGACCTAGAAGGTAGTTCTAGTCTGTAAGATCAGAAGATGAAAATACCAAAGGTCATATGGCTAATGAGCCAAGCTTAGAGGACTCAAGTGTGAGCGAAACCCTGCTGGAAATTAGAGATATTCATGTCACATTCTGGAAAACAAACAAACAAAACTGTTTTTTGCCTGTTTTCTGGGACTTTGAATAAGGATAAGTTTAAAAGTAATAGACTAATTAATGTAGTAGAGAATTTCAAGACATTTCACATAGCTATTGATGGCTGTTCTTAAGAAGGTTTGTAGTAAGAATTAGAAGCAGAAAGCAGAGTAATGGAGTGCTTGAAATGTATGCAGATTGGCCATTAGAGCTCCTTGCAACTTTTAGACAGAGGTGGCATGGTTGTTTAAGAGATTTGCCTTGTTAAAGACAGCCAAGACCTATGCACTGGACAGTTGGAAAGATGCGTGAGAGCACCTCAGGAATTAGATCCCACTCACCACAGGATCTAGGGCTTAATGCTATACACTCATTTGAAAGAGCTTCCCTTGAGAAAGAGAGCCACCATGGTGACTTGCTCTTACAGGCCACCTAAAGCACTGTTTCCTGAGTTTAACTACAGGGACTCACAAGGTTCAGTAGTCATGAGATTGTTTGATTTGGCAAGTAGGCCTTGGTATTGTCTGCTTGATACTGGTTTTTTTGTTTTGTTTTTTGTTTTTTGTTTTTCTCTGCATGTAGAATGTGACAGTTACAGAGTAATGGAGGTTTCCTCTGAGACTCAAAAGAAAATCTGTCAGGCTAGGTGATATGTGACAAAATTAGGATCCCTCAGATGGCCACAGAGAAAGGAAGGCACAGTATTCAGGGGCGAGTTAAAGATGCAGGAGAAACCCAGGTCAAGTGTAGATGGCCAGAATTCTTGTGGAGGAAAGCTTCAGACAAGAAGCCAGGGCAAACTCAAGACAGGAAGAGGGAACAGAAGAATGTGCATGGTTGTTTAAAAGTGGGCTTGTAGGACAAGTGGTCTGAAACCCCTTAGAGTTCACATGGGGTCTAAATCCTATGGACTGGCAAGGCTACATTTCACATTCTCAAATATTTGCCTACTGGTACATAATAAAACTGTGACACAATCACACAACTATGTTTTAGGAACACCGAGTATCTGGGCTGGTGGTACACATTCTTAATCCCGCTCTCATGAGGTAGTGGCAGGGAGATCTCTGAGTTTGGAGGATAGCCTGGTATACTTAGTGAGTTCACGGCCAACCAGAGCTACAAAGTGATAAATCCTGTCTCCCCTCCCCCAGGAAGAAAGGGAATAAAGAATCTTGACATAATGTCAAAATTGGGATTAGCTGAACTATTGGTGACATGTAAGCTTCAGAATACAATCCCATTTTGGTAAAAGGGGCAAGCTAGGGACATGAGCCCCATCATTTACCTACCTGGTCCTGTAGTATATATTCCTTTAATTAGTGTCCCTATGCTACTTCTCTGTGTCTCATAGACTAGGTTGATCAGCTCTTAATTACATCTTTTGAAAACATTACAGTGTGTCAAAATAGGGTGTGTGTGTGTGTGTGTGTGTGTGTGTGTGTGTGTGTGTGTTAATAGGGAATCTGGATACATTGTTCAACAGTTCTAAACCATTAGGAAATTTCAGGTATGTGGGTCCTATCTGTATGATGTATAAGTTACTATCTTCTTAGCTCTCCAATAAGGTTTTGAGATAAATGTAGGACAGATGTACCGCTTTATGAAAGGAGAAAAGGACTACTGTTCCTTGTCTCAGCAAGGCCTAAATACTGGTTTTTGCTACTATAGCATTCCAGAACTCTTCAGCAATTCTATACAATTACACGTTGAAAAAGAATTCCTGTATCCTTCTTCTTTGGAAGCCTAGACCAGAGGTTTTACAAAGAAATTCTTATTCCAAGTTCAAAAATATACTATCTTACATACTCACTTTATTGCCTACCAAAAGAAGTGTAAATTTTTTAAAGTACATACAAAATCATAAATTGTTACATGTCTTAATGCTTAAATATTAGGAATTTACCATAGAAAGACATTTCATTGATTTGATGACTTAAGAGCATAAAGAAATTATAACAAAGAAACTGCTAACCTTACACTTAAGCTTTTTGACTTTGTATGGAAATTTTACAGAGATTAAAGGCAGAATGAGTAATGTGTAAAAAGATCTGTAACTCATATTTTAAATCTAAAAATGAAAACAATGGGCTTCACCATGATTTTCTAAAGTGTAGTATTGATGTGGTGTGTGCAGATCCCAGAGCCTCAGGAAAGGCATCCAAATAGCCTGTTGTTTGGCATATTGAACTTCGCTGCCGTTAGCTTGACAGATGATAGCAATGTTTCCCAATCACCAAAGTACCATTGTAAAAGCATTTTTTATTGAATAAAGTGCTCAGAATATTGCACCCTGGAGCTTTATTTAGGGAAATGGTTCAATTGATGTTTTCTGTTTAACCTCAGTGTTGACCTATCACAATATCCATGGTTAATAAGCAGTGTTATCATTTAAGAGACTTAACTAGTTTTACACAGTTGTATCAGAACTACATTCTTATAATCCTGTTTATTCATGGCTCTAACAGTTGTGTCTACAGAGATCTTATAAATGAGAGGTTCCCACGTTGTGTGCATCACACTGCCCTGTGATAATCCCCATCAGCTCACAGCACTGTTTCATCTTAGACTTAGGATGAATGTGAGATGCTGAGTGCCCCCATTTTTGAGTTTTTGAATCAGCTGCTATTCTTTGTAGTATAAGCCACCTTGATATTTATTTTCCTGAGTAAAAGGGGGATCTTTTCTATACCAGCACTTTTAATGTAGTTGAACTTTTAATCTACAAGTAGTAGAAGTCTTGGGGATTAATTAGTAATTCATAAAGGTCCTCTTAGGCACAGCTCTTAAGGACTTGCAGTGGTGTGTCATCTGCCGCATGCTCACGTCTACTCGGAGGTCTAACCGTGATAGTGATGTCAGAGAGGAAACCGCTGACTTTGTATGTATAAGGTAGAACCTATTTATGCCTTGGTCATTGGTTCTTATGATAAGCGATCAATATTTCATTTTCTCTCAGACAGAAGGAAGTTCTACTTGCCTGTGATTTGTGTCTACAGGCTTAGCATAGCAAACTCAAGCTGAACAAATGTTAGATGCTCCATAGAAATTCCTTCACAGAATGAAAATCCAGTGTAGTTGCAGGAAGCCAGCACTGAGCTCAGGTCCTAGGACTCACAAGATAACATAAGCTCAGTGCAGAGGTCTTCAACACAAGTCATCAAGGCATAGCATGACCTCTGCTGACTATAGACCAAAGGATTGATGGCTGCGCTTTTTAATGAGTGCTTAGTCCTGTAAACTAGCTATTTAGTAGTAGCATTCTTTCCCCTATATGGCTACATTTATCCACATTAGTAAGTTCTATGTTTAAATATTATTTCAAGATACAGCTGTCGTTGCCTTGCTTAGCCATTTATATGCTAGAATCATCTAGAATTAATGACAAATCACAAGTAATATTTTATTATTCTAAATAAAGGAACAATATGTCCTTAATAGCATTGCATTTGGATTTACCAAAGAACTAATGTATGTGGAGTGTTGTATTTTTTAATTTATTTTATTGTGTGTGCCTATTGAAGCAAGACTAATTGTGGTGTTTTGTCGATATATTTGTGAGGAGCAAATCATTGTCAGTGACACAAAGCCTTCATTCTGTGACCTTCAAGACCAATAGAGAATAAATACTGCATAGCCTGTCTGTGAATATTGATTAGCACTTTTTCCAGATGATCAAATTGCATCTTAGGTTAGTAATTCTATTAAATTATAACAATGATTGTAATAACCACAATCAAAAATGATGAGATGTCAATGATTAAATTATGATTTATAAAGTACATGGTAAAATATGTACTCTGAGGGTTACAGCTGGCAGCTGTGTGCATAATTGCTAATAGGATAAAGGAAGTTTCTGCCCAGCGTTTCAAGAATAGTGGCCCAGAAATTTCTAGATAATGGAATTATAGAGAAAGGGATTGATAAAATCTTGCCCTGTGCTTTATTCCCTTCCTCCCGTATGGCGTAGCTCTGGGACACACTTGCCTATGCTGGTTACTTAGCTTGGGGAGATGTGAGTGTGCAGATGAGGTGCTTGTGACAGCTGTTCAGTGACTGCTAAGTGGCCTACAGAGGATCACATGGGCTCTCACTGAAATTTTTTTGTACATTCTCATTTTAATTATTCTTGCCTGTGAATTATTATCAACAGTCACATTATGTATTAGAAATTTCAGAAAGCTCAGTAGTCATAAAAATAGTCATTTGAAATATATGAAGTCTTTTACTTCTAGATTATCATTTTATATCTCAGAGCAAAATACCCCAGAGGTTATTTCTTGTTATAATGCCAGGCAGCAGTTAATTCCATTTAATATAGATACACACAAGGAGTATTTGATACCCTATTTGTAAGTTATTTCATTACCTACAAAAAGTCCTCTCCTCTGCGTGCCTGGAGGTGCACACTGCACCTATGCTTCCACAGCAGTCCTCTCCTCTGCGTACCCGAGGTCATCTTCTTTGTTTTGAATCCCACGATGCTGCTCTTGGACATGTGGCCCATGTGTGTTTGTCAGGTGTCTCCACTGAAGGGTTCCCTTATAGTTCTCCATTTAACACTGTATTCATGGACAGCTGGCTGAGATGGTGCACACCTTTAATCCCAGCATCTGGGAAGCAGGGGCAGGAGGATCTCTGTAAGTTTGAAGCCAGCTTGGTCCACACAGTGAGTTCCAAGACAGTTAGGGTTATAGAGAGACCCTGCCTACAAAAAAAAAACAAAAAAAAAACAAAACAAAAAAAAAAACAAACCTGTATTTTTAGTCTGGAAGTTCCTGAGCACACAGCCTGTATCAAAAGGAGAGCTATACACCTTCCCTGTGGGTGAAGTGTATAAAGTATGCTTTTGCAAGAGGGAGTTCCCCACCCCCTCTCTTTGATTTATTTAATCAACCATTTACTTCTCACAATGGATTCCTGGATACTTGCTCTATACTTGTTTAATCCCCTCTCCCGTGCTACTTTCCTTATCTAAACATTGCCTTCTTTTATGTACATGTAGAGATTCTAAAGGCACACCTTATGTATATTTTTGCTCTAGTCTTAGAATCAGTAATCTCTCTAAGGATCCAAGTTAAAACCTGAAGAGGACCACAGCCCCTCAAACTTACAAACACATCTGATAGAGCTATCTATTTCTTAGGTGCATGCTGGGCTGCTTTCCTCAAACATGCTTTTTTAAAGGATCTTTTATTTTATTGGTGTGGGGCGAATATTCTATAACTAAGGCTCGTCCCCAGACCCCAACGTATGTATTTTCAGTTGTTTGAGTCTGTAGGAGGAAAATAGAATCTAGCTGCCAGCGCCACCAAAAGCTTCTTTGCTTCTGTTTTACTATTTACTGTCATCAGATACTAGTCCTAAAAAGAACACCTCAGTCTACTTCAGACATACAGAGAGAGTTCACTGGGGCTCTCCTTTGCTACACAGTTCTCCATTAACTCACCCAGATTCCAAGCTCCTCCTGGAGCCGGAGAGCTGCTGAGAATGGGCTGTGTGTCCCTGGGAGTTGCCCACTGGATTTATTTGTTAGGGGAAAGATCGACCTGGATGACGGTGAGCACCAAGGTTCTGCTGCGAGGCTGTTCCCTCTTCAGTCACTTGTTTAGCTTTGCATTATCAAAAGAATTCTGCCCAATACCAAGGTGGTTATATTGGACAGTAACTAAAGTTTCTGTGTTGCGGAAAATGTAACCCCTTTGTTTGCTTGGCTGGATATGGAAATGTCACCCTTGGGGTGATTAAACCTTCTAGGTAGAGTGCTGGGCTAGGTGTAAGGAGCTAAACTTAATTTTGTTATAAGCTCCAAACTCTAAGGAACTGTGAAGCCAGGCATAAACTAAATAATAAACAGATGTGAGTCACCAAATATAGAAAGCCTGGTCTTGACAGTAGTGGGGCACTGTGAGATGATAGGGTATTCACGGAAAGATGCAATTTACGGGTCACAATGTAATAGTAACCTTTCACTGTAAATTGAAATTTAACCTTGGCATATTAGATCATTTGCAACTTATAGAGTCACTGTCTTGGGTAGGAAGACAGTGTGGTCAGGTGCCAGGCTCTCCTCTAGATGGGATTGTTAACACCTACATGCCTTCTTTGATGCTGTAGTTTGGAGCAGGTTGCTGATGCTCTTGGCTGTAGTGCCAGATCGCTGGCAGGTGCTATTCCTTCTGTTCTCAAACGTGGGGGCTTGGAGTAAGAGTTATGATTCCAACTTTACTGTGGCACACCATTGAGCATGGTGTGTCATCTTAACCAGCAAACACCACCAATGCTGAGAGGGTAGGGGCATGTTGCTGTTGCTATGCTGCAAAATATTCCAAGACCTGGGCCTAGAAAGCCATTTGACTTTCATAGACACATCCTTTTTGCAGTCATGCAGGTCCACATGCAGTCTTCTGATGCTTATACCCCTGCCCTCAGTAAAGGTGACAGGCCACAAAGGTGCAGTGACTTGGCAGCCTTGTTAGAGGCATCCTTAGAAGATAAGTCTTTAGTTGATTCCTCACAAACAGGAACACACAAAGCAAATAGTTTCTAGATGGCAGCTTCTCATAGTACTTGGCAAGCACTAAGAAGCCTGTTACTGTTTGTATGATTTACCTTCTAGGGCAAGGCCACAGAAATCTTACTAAGATTGGCAAAACTTACAGAAGTCCTAATTTACTGAATCTATGCTTATTTACAGAAGGGAAAAACTATCAATTGCCTGTAGAGAGGGGAAAGGGGGACTCAAATTAATGAGACAAATTTCTGTGTGTATCCAAAACAATATACTCTTAAAATCCAGAAAGGTAGAGCACAGTAATCAGATGAGGGCTGGCCAGGTCAGACCAATAGAATTCTGGTCAGGGCTTGAGTCTACTCTAACTTCATGATCTGTCAGATCTTCTTTTCTAGTCTAGCCTGCTGAGTATATATTACAATTTGATCATGGTTTTACTCAATGTATCATAGGCTAACTCCACTATGTAAACATTTTAAAAGTATCAAAACATTGTAAAGAAGATAGTTATTTTCCCTGGTGTATTACCTGCATATAATTTTGTGACTGGTAACTTATAACTGCCTAAATTTGTGTGTTTATAATCTAAAGCAACCCTCATACTTGTGCAGATCACTGTTAGGAAGTGTTATGGAAAAGCATGAGGACCCCAGGAGAGACTGCATAAAGACTACAGTGTGGCTATAGGCCTGTTGTCCATGTCTGTCATACCCCAGTAGTCCACAGGGGAGAAAGCACCCCATCTGCCTTCAATAAGGGCACTGTGCACTGCAGTGCTTCTCTCTGCCCCACAGTTTCTTGTGCAGGATCTTCTCTCTGAAAGCATGTGCCTGCTGTGTGCCCTGGGAGCTCTCAGCATTAAGGGTATGTGACAGCTTTCCATCCCAGAGTCAAAAACAAAACAAAACAAAACAAAACTTTTTGAAAGTATTTTACAACTGAGTTTCTGGAAATTACCTAGAACCCCTGATTTTAAAATGATTTCTGATCTTCCCACAAAATGAAAATAGTTTCTGTACCAAAGGATTGAGGGTCGACCCTTGTCTTGTAACCACACATGCATCCTGCCTAGGGACCTCCTTCCTGTGAAGGTCTCATCCTCATCAGTTTTCCATGAGGCCACCATTTGTGTAAACTCTTTTTTTTTTTTTTTTTTTTTTTTTTTGGTTTTTTCGAGACAGGGTTTCTCTGTGTAGCCCTGGCTGTCCTGGAACTCACTTTGTAGACCAGGCTAGCCTCGAACTCAGAAATCCGCCTGCCTCCTGAGTGCTGGGATTAAAGGCTTGCACCACCATACCTGGCTTTTGCGTAACTCTTGATCCCTTACTGGAAGCTTTACTGCATTGTTCCTTAGGGGTGGACATGGTGTCCTGTGACTGTCACAAGACACTAAGGTTGAATTAATGATTTAATGATACCTGGCATAACACAGAATTTAAATTTTCTTGAGATTTCTTGAGTTTCCAAAGCCTAAATAAAACACTGGCTGTACAGTGGTGATAAAACTGAAAAGAGGCTCATGCTCTGCAAGAGCTGTGCATTCCTGACAGTTGGCTAAGCCATACCTTCAAGACAAAAGCAAGGGGGACACCCCACCCCCGCCCAAGAGCACCAAGAGAAGCTGTGGCCTTGCTGGGCTGTGCTTGTTTTCTTTGATTGCTGATAAGGATATATACTGTTTTAACTGTCTTATAATGAGATTGCTTTTAAAGATAACCCCTTTTCTTGAAAAACAGCCATAAAAGACTACATGTATTAGCTTAAAATTAATTTTGCCACTAATATTTTTTTAATTTTATAATAAATAACTATAACCAAGAATACCTTCTAAGTTTGAGCACCTGCATATGCCAGGAATTTGCTTATATCATTTCAGCCTTAGGACACTTTGCAAGTATCTTTTTCACATTATAGTGGAAAGCAAACCTAGATAAAGAATTGGTTACAGAGCTATTGGGTGTCTCAGTTGTAATTGAGACTCAGAGCCCAAGCTGGTCTTCTACTTTGCTGTTGTCTCTGTCCTAGCTATCATTAACTGTCAACTTGACACAGACTAAAATCACCTGAAATAGAGTCTCAAGTAAGTAATTTTTTATAATATTGGTCTGCAGGCATATCTGAAAGGGATTGTCTTGATTATTAGCTGATGCTGCAAGGCCCAGTACTGTAGTGATGCCATCCACACATAGGTGGTGCTGGGCTGTATTAGAAAGCTGTCACACTTGAACAAGCCACAGAGTGAGCCAACAGGCAGTGCTCCTCCGTGGTTCCTGCCTTGCGATCCTGCCCCGACTTTCCACAGTGATAGTTTGTGACCTGGTATCTAAGCCAAGTCAGCTCTTTTCTCTGTTTACTTTAAGCCAAAATGTTGTATCATTGAAACCGGATGACCTAGGGCAGTCTTGGCCTTTGTAGCTATAATGTGGGCACACTGATATTTATTATCATAGGTTCGTATGGGTATCAGCTTATCTTTTCTACTAGAAAAAGCAAGTTAAAGAGTGTACACAACTGTTTTCTCCTTCGAAGCTGGTAGAACTACGGGTGATAAATTGGGACAAACCATGAAACTCAGCTCCAGGGTGGATAGCGATTTTTTTTTCATAGGATCTAATGCCATCTGGGTTTGGGACTCAGTCAGTACACATTGCAAAATAGTGTTTATGGTGCAGAATGGTCTGCAGTAAACGATATGTGTGTGTATTTGTATATGTGTGTGTGTGTGTGTGTGTGTGTGTGTGTGTGTGTGTGTGTGTGTATGTATGTATGTATCGTTGTTAAAGTTTGTAGGAGAGAAAGGAAAAGTTACCAGTTTCTCTGCATCAGTTGTGCCTCAGCGGGCTTTTTGCACACTAGTGTGCTGTGTTTCTTCGTTTAATAATCCCTAAGCAGTTGCTCCTCATACATTCTTCTCTCTCCAGGTGGCACTGGTACGATGGACAGAGAGTGTCGGGCTCACTCTGGTCAGCAGGGACCTTGCTTCCATGCAGCTGAAGACCCCCAGTGGCCAGGTCTTGACCTACTGCATCCTACAGATGTTTCCCTTCACCTCCGAGAGCAAGCGGATGGGCATCATAGTCAGAGTACGTCATGATAGGACTGCACCCACACTCCAGTCATCAGTCATTTTCCAGGCTTGCTAAGTAAATACAGAAACTACCCCCAGAAAATTTCAAAGTCAAATATTTACTCAAATACTTTGTGCTTTATTTTCTTAGAGACAGGAAAAAAAAAAAAAAAACAGCTAATACTGTATGAGCTGAGAAGCTGGTGTGACTCCAATTGATAAAGTCACTCTCCTGGGGACACTGAAGCAGAAACAAGGAAAAGACAGTAGTAATTTTTTTAATTAAAATTGTCCTCAACAGAAATTGCATAGCATGATTTATGTACACAAAGTTACTGATACATACCTTTATTAAAGTTATCTTATTCAGTACCAAAATTGTATTTTGCAACTCCATTTGTTAAGCAGTGAGCATTCTGTCACACTTGAGAAACTGGAGAGAGTTACTGCTTATGCTTGAGCAGACTATTTCAAGAATTACAGTGCGACATTTCAGGGGTTTGCTGACTTTAGCTCTCACTACACTGCCATCTTAGAGCAGGTTCTACAAAGAAAGCCCATGGTACGGTACATTCTCTAGGGCACAGGAGCATCTTCTTTAGTCCAGCGGTTATTTACAAGAAGCAGTTCATCCCAGCTGTCTCTGTTTATTTTTACCCTACTACAGGATGAATCCACAGCAGAAATTACATTCTATATGAAAGGTGCTGATGTCGCAATGTCCACCATTGTCCAGTACAATGATTGGCTAGAAGAGGAGGTAAGCAAGTGATTCTCAGCATGGTACAAAATGTCTTCATGAAGCTTTTTAAGCCAGTAACAGAAAAGTAGTGCCTTTCCCATACTTAAAACACTGTGTTGTCACCACTTCCAGCAGCATTCATGACCAAGGATGAAATGTCTTTCTCACTAAATTATTCTAAATACTTACAGTTCCTTCCAAGTACATATACATAAAGGCTAAGAACCCTGGTTATTCTATTCCTATAGAAATAATTGCTATTTTTATTTACTATATGAAATGTGCAGATATATAAAAGTAGGTCTAAAATAGTATTGGATATCTAACAAATTAGGCTTAATATTGCTAATTTGTTCTCTTTAAAAAAGAAAACAGAAAAAAAGATACAGACTTAAGCAGTCCTATATTATTATTCCTAAACAAATATATTTGTAGTTCTCCTCATGAGATTTAGTAGTCACTGTTAAAGTTGTGTATTGATTAGTAATTGGGTTCCAAAGTAAGACTGAGGCGGCTAGGACTGTGACCAGCTCTCTTCTCCTTTGTGCACACGGCTGCAGGTGCCTTGTTCTTGTTCTTGTTCCACTCAGACCTCAGACATGGTCTGTCAGCACAGCAGCCACACCCGATATTCACGATGGTCTTGGCAATATGAATCAATATCTCCTTCAGGCCACTTTGATTTAATCAGAGACATGAATAAATTAAACTCCCTGAAGACCTAGTAAACTGCCATAAAAATTACTTTTGGTCATAATGACATGCAATTAATTGTAAAATACTTGTTTAATTTATTTAGCTTTATGAGGTCAAATCAATAAATGTCTTGCCACAGACAGACAATGTCAGATTGCTGTTCAGAAAGATAACTTCATTAAAGCCCTGTGCACATTTATGTGCACAACATTGTATTTTCTTTCCATAGATAAATCTTTTGCCTCTTTGCCACCGGTATTTTTGTTGTAGTCTCAAAGCCTTTCACTTTATCAAAAGCAAAGCAAAATGGTATTTTAGCAAAATTCCTGAGGGTGCTTACTGATATGCATATCTATTCAGGTTCCTTAAAGTCTGACCCCTACCTATAGCCTGGCAGTGACCCCTTTGTTTGGAAGTCCCAGTGTTTGTTTACAAGTATAGGTGGCATGTCTAGCTGTAGGATTGATGCCATTAGAACAATTTAGTTTCTGAAGTGAGTCACCAGCTGCCTTCAAACAGGTGTTCCTAGAACACAACCAGCATTGTGCCCCAAATCCTCTTTCTTTACCTTAGCTCCAGCTAAAACTTTTCCATTTTTAGTAGGGGTAAACAGTATTTTATCATAATGGTATTATGGCACAGTAAATGGGTTAGCATATTTTCATGTACCTATTGAATGTATTTCCATTTCCCACTTACTATATAAATAGGATAATAACTCATCTAAGGCCTTCTCCTTCCTTGTCCAATTAAGACCTGAGCCCCAGACCTGGAGTGTGGAGTGGATTACCCTGTGTGATCAACCCTGTGCATGTTTGTGGTGCTGTACTTCTGCCAGACACTGGCATGTGACTTTATACCAGTGGACTAATATTACAGACTAGCCCTATTGAAGCAATTTCTGCGATGAAACTGAAGTAGTCGGTGCATTACCCAGGAGCACAGGCTGCTGTGGTTGTCAAGCCCACCCATCTTAGATCTCGGTCCGGTCGCTTCCTCGCCCCGCAGTGGCACACTTAGAGTAGCCCTCCTTTGGGCTGGGACACTGTGGTAGGGACAACTTGAAGACACACTCCGCATGTTTCCTCTAGCTTCCCTTGCAGTAGCCCTGCTTCCTTGTAGTGGCCTACAGGGAAGTGGGAACCAGACTGCAAAACTGCTTGCAGGTGTTGTGGGGGTCCCCAGGCTTCAATGCATCAGTCTAGATTCTCTGGGAGTCACAAATAAGAGCCCTTTCCTTACAGTGTGGAAACATGGCACGAGAGGGCCTGCGAACCCTTGTGGTAGCCAAGAGGACTCTGACAGAAGAGCAGTACCAGGATTTTGAGGTGAGCTGCTTCAGTCCTTGTCACTCAAGGCTCTTCCTCCTTATGAAAACTTTGTTTTCTCCATGAAGGGCAGTCTTCCTGTGCAGGTATAAGGCCAGTGTTTCTGAAGTTTGGGGGCATGAACTATCTTCCTCCCTCCTCTTAATCTTGGGGAAATCTTCCTCCCTCCTCTTAATCTTGGGGAAATGAGTGTCCACAGAGGCCAGTAATTCCATCTCCTCAGCAGAAGCTGAGTGTGTCTCATCCCTCACTGCTGTTCTTGGAAACACAGGTGCTGCAGACCTTGCAGCTGTATGGATTATGGAATATTTGCACAAACGACAGGTTGACAGGGTTAGCTACCCAAGCTCCCGAAATCCCAAACGCCCCAGAATTTGAAACTCTTTTAACATGATGTCATTGCCAGGATGTGTCTGACTCGTGAGGACTTCAGGTTTCCATATTAGGGAAAATTTACCCTGAGTTCATGTGGTAATAACTACTAAATACTCTGAGCACGTATACAAAGCATAGACACAACAGGTCACCTGATCCCCAAGACCTGGTACACACCACACAGTGTATACGGACATGGTCACCTGTCTCATTGTGCCCTCAGAGCTGATAAAGTGCAGCTGTGTAAGTCAAACCATGAAGGATGTACATACTTGAATACCTGTTCCCTTGTCCTCAGAGCCGATACAGTCAAGCCAAACTGAGCATCCATGACCGGGCTCTCAAAGTCGCTGCGGTTGTAGAAAGCCTGGAGAGAGAGATGGAGCTGCTGTGCCTCACTGGAGTAGAAGACCAGCTGCAAGCTGATGTGAGGCCCACACTAGAGATGCTGCGCAATGCAGGGATCAAGGTACAGCATGCAGCCTCTGACTGCCAAACTCCTGTTGAATCCAACTAGCACAGTGCCTCTTTTCTGTGGCTCTCTCCATGTTCAAGACAGCATAGCCTTCCCGAAGCAGGGCTCTGATCTGTCCATCCCCATGACAGGTGGGCTTCCTGAGAGTAGTCTGGGGCCTGTCAGCTTCTGGCAGGTGTGCACCGCCTGCGGCTCTGCACTCGCCTCGGCGATTGTTTGCTCACCTCCTGTTCACTGCACGGTCCGAACCTACCACAGACCTTCCTGAAGCATCTCGTCTACTCCCATAAGAAACCACCTAGGAAGCATCTGTGGGCCTGGGTCGGCACTACATTGCAAGGGGCACCAGTTAGGGAGGAGTGGGGTGCAGGAGATGCCCAGTGTCGAGCAGGCTTTGAGCTTCACCTGCTGCTGACTCCTCACACTGAGTCACCGTCTGCTCTAGAGCTGGCATAGACAGTTATTAGGCAGGGCCATTTAGAAGCTCCTATCTGCTCAGCTCCCCTGTGCTTCTAAAGCAGTGTGTGTCCATTCCCAGAGTTAGACGGAAGGGCCCACAGTGAGAAGCGCCCCATGCGCTTTTGCCCAGCCACAAGTGAATGCTGATGCAGGTGCAGAAGTGCTTTGTCCCTGTGCTCCTTGTCAGCACACATGACTATGTGGCCACTACATAGCTCTCAGGTCCTCGCCTTCTCTCCCAGGTCCACCCTTTCCCACACAGTGCCTGGCTTCCCATCTGCTCCCTTATGCAAACTGGCCATTGGAACACAGTATCTGTAGGAGTCCAGCTGACCGGCATTCCTGTGAATTGTGAGGGTCAGTCCCTTTCCCAGTGGAGTTGGTTTCCAAGGTAGCCCTTTCCCTGGAGACATTCTCCCTTCCTGCTGCACTGCCGTCCTCTTCCTCAGCCAGTCTCTGTGGCTAAGTCTAGTATTTAGAGGATAAGTTTTAGGTTGTGGAAACTGTCTTCTTGGGTTTAGGGTTGGGTAGGGGTTAGGTTCTGTTAGCTGCTTTCTTAGCTCTACCTCAAGGATTGGAAACTAATTTTGAAGATGGTATGGGAAACGTACCACTTGGCTCTGAAAGAAAAGTACTGCAGCCAGATGAAGGAGAGAATGTCAGAAGCACAGTGGTGCCTGGCTCTACCTTGATTGTCCAGCTGGCTCTGAGCATTGTGAGAGGAAGCCTGGCAAGAAGTGTTACCAGCTTTAGTGGCAGCAGATGGCACACAGAGCATCAGCAAGCCGGAGTTCACAACTGGGAAGCAGTTCACACTCAGCATCTATCTCAGGCATCTACATTCAGTTATGCCTGCAGCCAAAACGCCAGGGGAAGAAATGGTTAGTTAGGAGTAGATGACCTGACCATTTCAAATGACCTACAATCTGTTTTATAAGTGTACATACTAGATTATCAATTTTAAAGTAGTAAAGTTCCTTGGTATAGAACTTCAGGTATTGGTAGTAATTCTGGGCTCATGACCTATCTCTATAACCTTGCCCTCTTAACTCTTCTGGGGCACCACCTGAAGCAGGAGTGTGGTGGTGATCAGCCGCGTCTGCCTGGCTGCTCAGCGACACAGGCTGCTCAGCGACACAGGCTGCTCGGCAGTGGCGGTGCAGACCGTGCTTACTTGGTTCATCATAGGAATATTTTATCATTGGAGGTGCAGTAAAGCTTGCTGATTAAACACAACAGCACAGTGATTGTACCACTAGAGTAATCAATATGCAACACATATTGAGGATCACATATCAGATATGTCTGTTACAATTCATAACAGTATCAGAATTACAGTTATGAAGTAGCCATGAAGTAAGTTTATGTTGAGAGGGTCACTACAACATGAAGAATTGTATTAAGGGTTGTTGCCTCCCTTCAGCCTCGAAGCAGGCTTTTTAGCTGGACTGGGGCACAAAATATATTTATGCTCCATCGTCCTACCTAAAGGGTCTCAGCGTTAGGTAGGTTAAGAATCTAACCTAAATAGAATTAAAACCCAAATATTTACTGATAAGTAATGAATTTATTTTAAAATAATTCTTTAGTCATTTGATTTTACCATTCATTAAACACAAAAAGTAAATTTACATACTAATGAGATCAATGTCCTTATTTTAATATAATTAAATCTTGGCTGACTGTTTGATACAACAGTATGTATAGAGCATCGTCAACACAACTATTCTATTTTAGTTGCGAATGCCACTTTACAATAAATACATTGTAAAGGGGCAGAGTTTTATTTAGGATGATTTTAGAAATTGGAAATTCTGTCCCAAATCCAAGCCAAAATTGAACACTATTTATTTATTTATTTATTTATTTATTTATTTATTTATTTATTTATTTATTTATTTATTGGCTTTTCGAGACAGGGTTTCTCTGTGTAGCCCTGGCTGTCCTGGAACTCACTTTGTAGACCAGGCTGGCCTCGAACTCAGAAATCTTCCTGCCTCTGCCTCCCGAGTGCTGGGATTAAAGGCGTGAGCCACAACACCCAGCTGAACACTTATGAAACTCACATCAGCAATGTAAACAATTTTTAAAACATTGTAACACAGTACAACCCAAATAAATACTTACATGCTGAGGAATGACAGTCGTAAAACATTAGCAGTCTTTATTTTCACAATTAAATCATGTTTTTGAAGTAAAAAGTTTGTACAGCAAGCTGCTATCCTTCATAACATGCAATAGTCTGGAGCCCAAACCACAGCATTTGAGACAGTGCTCCTGGGTGTTGCCTAGCACAGGGCATGCACAGTACACAGCAGTGTGTTGTGTGGTGAGATCCAGGGCTGCAGAGCCTCCCAGCGAGCACTGCCAGAAGCATTGTAGCTTCTTTATGTGCTTGATTCTAAGTTACTTTTTGGTTATTGCCTGTTCAGAGACCTCTTTGGTACCACATTTGTACAATATCCCTCACAAGTAGTTTAGTTATGTGACCACATACGAAATCCTGACCCACAGTTTAAGCAGCGAGAGTCAGAATGTATATCTTCACAGTGTGTCTGTATGTATGCAGTTTTTAAATGTTGAAGTAGCAGTTCTATGCTTTATGTGATAAAAGTACATTTTGGTTTGTCCATGGTGCATTGGCCTACTTAAACTTGACTTCCCAGCTGAAGGACTTTGCAGAAACACAGGTCTGTGTGCTCTTCTGGCTCCGCACTGCTTCCTCACATCTACAGGAGTCTGCATTTGTTTCAGCTGTATGTCTGAGCATCACTTTCTGACTTATTCTCCCTAAACAAGTCAGTACAAAACACACAACCATAGATGGCCTTTAGCCACTTTTAGGTACACAGTTGAGTTCATTTTCTGCAGCCATTGCTGTCACCGTCTGCATAGCTCTCCATTTTCCCAACCTGAAACTTCCCTGCTTAAGCTCCCACTCCTTCTCCCTCTGTATATGGTTTCTCTGGACCTCATATATGTGAAATTACATGGTATTTGTCCTTTTGTGTCTAGCATAACATCCTTGAGGACTCTGTCAGAATTTGTCTCTGTTTTAAGAATCAGAAAAGTGATCACATTTAATTTCTCCATTGACTCGGGGTACTTATCTTGCTTCATCTTGTCCCTGTTGAGAAAATCTTATAAATGTGCTGTGCAAACATCTGTGCACAGGACTACTTTAAAGAAATAGATATGCATTATTAAAGTTCACATGCTTCAATTATTCCATAGATTTGGATGCTAACAGGCGATAAACTGGAAACAGCTACTTGCATTGCCAAAAGCTCACACTTGGTGTCCAGAACACAAGACATTCATATTTTCAGACCAGTAAGTAGATTTCTAAATCACTTTGAATTGTTAAGTGATTTTTTTTTTTTTTGGTTTGAAGGATTGAAGTTTATTTTGTTTTATGATTCCCCTACCCCTTACAAGGTTTCTCTGTATACTTCTGACTGTCCTGGAACTCCCTCTGTAGATCACTCTGGCCTTGAATTTAGAGATTCACTTGACTCTGCCTCCCAAGTACTGAGATTAAATAATGGTATACACCACCACATGCAGCAAATCATTGAATATTTTATCTTACAATTAAAGTGTATAGACAGTAACTGCTGGATATCTTTTAAAATTCAATGTTGGAGATGTTTCTTACTCTATAAAAACACATGTTGAATGACTTTGAGATATATTTTGATGATAAACAAGCTGCTAGTTGGAAAGCATTTTTCTCCTATACATTTCATTTTTGTTACTCCCTATTTTAAGTAATTATACTAAATAATTTTCTCCTCGACTTATAAAGAATGTACGTTGCTTTCTAAGCCTACATTCCTTATTACCTGTACTACTGGGGCAGAGGTTGCTCCTATGAGACGAGGCCAGGTACAAAGCAGAAGCACCTCTAGCCCACTGCCGTTTCAGATTAAAAGTTCCTCTGTAACTGCACAGAGAAAGGATAGGAGAGACCTGAACTCATGTGTTTACTGTACATACTAGTAATGATGAGTTTAATTCAAACAAGAAGTAGAAGTTCCTTGGGTCATGATTGATGGTGGGTAGGCAGACACCATGTGTCTGTAGCTGTCTGAATAAAGTGCTTGCACCTACAGAAATGGTTATTTCAGTATCATTTACATGTAAATGTATTTTATTTTGAAACATCAGAATCTCAAATTATGCCCTGCAGACTACTATTTGCAATTAAATTATTAATGCTTCTGATAAAACTTTCGATCAATTTTTGTTGACTTTTCAGAGTTATAGCACCACAAATTAAAATTTTCACAATAAAACCTACCTACTTAAGGATGAGTCGGAGATTAATTTGGATCATGTGAAACTTTTAATTTATTTCACTCCTATATCATTTTTTTTATGCCCCATAAAATCTTTGCAGAAAGCATGTGCAAAGCCAGTGCATTGATTCCTGGCATATTTTCACTCTAAAATTAGTATTTCAGAATAACAGCTTGATTTTTTTTGCCCTTTAGATTGCTTACTTCTTTATAGACATTAAGCAGAAATGGATGGGATGAGTTGAAATTCATGGTAGAGATTAACAGAAGCAACTTCATGAAATTATTTTTGTAATACTCCATTTATTATGAAGAAACATGTTTGAATGAAACCCCAATCTATATAATTAGTATCTTACTTGGTGTACGGCGAGAAAGGGAAACTCAACTTCCTTGGGCCCTGGTATTCCGATTTATAATTCTCTGCAACTATGTTTTGGATGTTATAAGCCAATGATTTTCAGCACTGTTCCCAATACCCACCTAACCCAACACCAATTTAATAAATCATTTTATAGAAAGTGCTAGCAAATCCATGGTCATTACATTCTTATAAAAATGTTTATATCTTCTGGTCACATGCTTTCGTGACCAGAAACCAAGGAACAGTCTCTGTGAGAGGTGCAGATGCAGGGTCTGTAGGACCTTGCTACATACAGGACCTCTGTTCATAGGCTAAGCAACTTTAGTTTCTAAATACAGTTTCTGAAGGATCCTACTGTGATGCCTGGAAAATGTCTATTTATTACCTGTATTCATGATTTTTTTTTCCTCCAATGAAGGTAACCAATCGGGGAGAAGCCCATTTGGAGCTAAATGCATTTAGAAGGAAGCATGACTGTGCACTGGTTATATCTGGGGATTCTCTGGAGGTAAGCCTGAGTGTGTGTGTGTATGTGCTAACCATGTACATGCCTGTATATCTCTCACTGTCTCCAGAGGTCAGACCAATCTATAACAGTGTGTATCTTAGTTCTAAGATAGGACTGGTCAGTAGTGTACCATATTCTATTGGTCCATCTGTCTCTTAAGACTGACCTCTGATGAAGTGTGTGTCTGCCTGTCTTTCCAGCCCAGAGCGTGAAACGTACTTCTCAGCAGCCTAGCCAGCCACTCATGTCATGGCAGTCGTGAGAACACTCAGTCCTAAGGACATGTGGTGGCCATGCCTGACTTGTCTTCTGTCCCTTCCTGTCTAGAAGCTGCTTAAGTTCAGCAGTTCAAGGCCCTGTCCTGATTCTGGGTCCCCTGCTCATTGTTAATAGCATCAGTCTCCAGTGGTCAAGACATTTCAGCCCATAATATGTATTCTGTGTTTGTCCAAACCAGTGTTTCAGGTGTGTGCACGTGGACACATGGTACCTGAGAAGAGGTAGTGGCCTCCAGTTAGTTTCACGTTGTTGTTAGTCGCTGTTGTAAGTAGGCATGCTACATAATTTTCTACTCAAGTTATAAAAAATGTATGTTGCTTCTTAAACATACATTCCTTATTAGCTACACCCATGGTACAGAGGTTGCCTGTGGCATTATTCAGATTCTCATGATACTTCAGAGTGAAGGGCCTCGAGGAGAGTGCAGGAAAGCCCCTGTGGGAGAGGCTGGTTGTTGTCTGTCCTTAACTCTATGTGTGGTTTTCAGCTTCATGGATGCATGGTTGAGGTATCCTGTGCTCCCTACTGCCGCCCTCCTCCTAGCACACTTAGGACCCTGGGCCTTGTACTGTAGCATATTGCACCAGTGTCTTCAGAGCTACCCTGCAGTTCTTTTAAGGTTTGGTAAGGGGCTGACAGCTCCCAGCATAGCTGCCTATGACTGGTGGATCAGCACCTCCAGATCAGAAGATGCCGTTCATTTTGTGTTTTTTATATTTTAATATGTTCCAAATAGTCATTTCTATTTATAAATTTCTTTAATTTGTTTTTTTATATTCTAATGTGTTGCAAAACATCTTATAAGTAGCTAACAATAAGTACACCTCTTACAGAAGATTAAAAGTTGTATAATGAGAAATCCATACCAAAAGAAAAATAAGACACAGAAGTTAAGGCAGTTGGCATGTGTAAGCGTGAGTGCCAGGAGGCTCCAGAGCCCCTTGAGCATGACTTCAGGTGTCTGTCGCCATCCCCTGAGCACAGGGGAACAGGACGCTCTGCCCAGGCATGCGGGTAGAAACAGGTTGCATGAATCCTGGCTACAACTGGAGAAGGAAGTTTTCCACTGCTCCTGGCAGAGTGGCACCAGGGATCTGGCATCTAGGTCTATGGTCTCTCTTCTGTTGGTAGCCTTCTGGGCCACATGACCTGAAGACCCACTCTTCCAGGACCTAACGAGAAAATGCTAGCGTTCCTAGAAAATGAATAATTCTGTGCCCACTAGACAGGGCTGTGAGATTTTGGATTTTAGGTTTCTCTACCATCACAGAGAACTAAGAACTGGAACTGTCACTTTGGAAGGGCTTTGAGTATCTGATATCATGGGTCAAACTAAGATCTTCATCAGCCACATGCATGCCTGAGAAACACTGAAACCAAATGTAGGCAGAATTTGTTGTATACTGGTTCCAGGGAAGTAGATGCATCTTTTGGTCATCAGCCTGGCAGAATGTCATGTGGCCACTGACCCTATCCTTTGTTTGAGCTGTTTTCCACCCACAATGTAGTACCTTTAGGAGACCCTGTACTCCTTCCTACCAGGGGCCTGGCCACCCTGCTCTTCTTCCCATTTTCCCTCCTGTACAGCTGAGCCATCTGTCCCAGGACAGGTTACGCTGTGAAGTTTGGAGGGCATAGTCTAGGATGAGACCCAAAAAATTAGTCTGTTTACTTGAGGAAAGCTGAGGTTTTCCTACAATTCTGCTTACTTCCACTGGAGCCCAGAGTTGTGTGTTGACAATAGAGTCACAGCACTGTCTCCCAGGTCTGCCTGAGGTACTACGAGCATGAACTTGTGGAACTGGCCTGCCAGTGCCCTGCTGTGGTCTGCTGCCGCTGTTCACCCACCCAGAAAGCCCACATCGTGACCCTGTTACGCCAGCATACCAGAAAGCGCACCTGTGCCATCGGTAAGCCCACCCAGCTTCAGTCACACCACGGGTGGGTGGTGGGACGGTGTTCTACCTTCCTGTCAACAATGAAATGTGAAAAATAGCCAACTCTTTAACATAAGGCAAATTGTGTT
This sequence comes from Mus pahari, assembly GCF_900095145.1. Taxonomy (NCBI): domain Eukaryota; kingdom Metazoa; phylum Chordata; class Mammalia; order Rodentia; family Muridae; genus Mus; species Mus pahari. The sequence goes on along the minus strand of NC_034604.1, from coordinate 73,601,187 downwards.
GTCTCTAAAATTGATTTCATCTGTTACAGGAAATTCTTAATAGTCCCTAACAGTAGTATAAAACACAAAAGAAAAAGATATTTTATTTACTCTCCACCTCTTGGTACCTCTCAGGTGATGGAGGGAATGACGTGAGCATGATCCAGGCAGCTGACTGTGGTATTGGGATTGAAGGGAAGGTAGGTCTGTGCTTTTGTCTCACATGCTCACGTGCTCTGTCCTCACTGCCACCACCGTGGCACGCTGGTAAACAGTAGGGAACTAGCAGCCTTCAGCTGCACTCGTGTCTCTTAGGAGCTGTGTCAGGTCCTCTGTGCTTATAACCCAGGTCCCACATCACTAATTACCCTGTCTGTCTGTCCTGGGCCTTCCCTAACACCTCAGCTCCTGTCCCCTGCTTAAGTGCTTCATTCTCTGTAGAGGTGTCCCTTTCTCCTGCCAACTAAGCCACGGTTGATGTTTGTGTATGTGTCAACTTTGATTGTTCCTATAGTCACCCAAACATATATACACACAGCAAGACCTAAAAAAATTTGTTGAACTTGAGTTTGCTTTTTCCCTTGGCTGCTCTGTTCTACTCTCCTCGATAGCTTTGAAAAATCAGTGGTAAATTGTTTTTTCAAAGTATGATTTAGAGAATTGTCTTGAAGTAGCCTGGAACCATGTGATAGGATGAGGTGTCCCCATAGTCAGTGCTAACCCCTCCCTTCTTATTTTCTGTGTTGCTAATAGATCAAAGACCCTTTCTTCTTGTGAGCGGCTGATGTATGTGTATGCACAGGTTGTAGTAGTCTCCTCTACCTCACCCACACTGTCCAGTGCAAATGGTTAACATGCTGGGTGATGCTAGGGGTCAAGCAGGCACTGCCCTAGTGTCTTAATTCATATGAGCTCTAAAACTCAGCGTTGTGTGTTTCTCAGAGATTCTTTGTGGTTCTTCAGGAGGGTAAACAGGCTTCACTGGCAGCGGACTTCTCCATCACACAGTTCAGACACATCGGCAGGCTGCTCATGGTGCATGGACGGAACAGCTACAAACGGTCTGCAGCACTCGGCCAGTTTGTCATGCACAGGGGCCTCATCATCTCCACCATGCAGGTATCAATCCTATGCCCGCCGTGCCACAGCAGGCATTGGCTTCTCTGCGAGCTGTGCCATTGTGGGAGGTGACCACTGGACTTACTGGGTATCCCTGTATTGTAGTGAGATCCGCTGTAAAGATGAGACAAATGTGGCACTGGTGTTTAACTTACCGTGTTCTGTCTTTTAAGGCTGTGTTTTCTTCAGTCTTCTACTTTGCATCTGTACCGCTGTACCAGGGATTCCTTATGGTAGGGTAAGTGAGACAGATGTTCTCGGTGCCTCTCAGCCTCCTGTATGTGAGAACTTTTATTTAAAAGAGATGTGGAGCATATTGAGTGGTGCTTTAGGGGTTCTGGGTAATTGTTTGCATATAAACATTTAAGATGACTTAACTGCTGTGAAGTCTCATGTTAAGTTTGAAGAAACTTGAAAACCACCTGTATGTGTATGCCTTTGAAGACTATGCTAAGTTTCTCATTAGAGAAACTATGGCATTCTTGGGGAAGCCATAATTTGTGTCAGGAACCACGGCAGATCTGAGGTTTATAAAAGGGCCCTGAAGCATAATGAGAGGGGCAGAACCAAGGGGCGGGCACATGCCAACACTGCCATCAGCAGGGGTTGGAGCTGCAGGCCACAGCTGCAGGCCTCCTGAGCCTGCCCTGTCCCAGTGGGAATATGACTTCATCATGAGGGAATGGGACCAGCCACCAACCAGGAAACGAGATAGAAAGCACTGGGAGAGACATGGCTAGTCTGTCCCTCGCAGCGACAAAGCCCTGCATTCAGAGACAGCCACTGAGAAACCTTGGACAAGTTCCTCAAAAGCATAGCGGTACATGTGCCAAGATGATATTGTCAACTAAGTGTGAAAAGGAAGACTCCTTCTAAGTAAACAAATGGTAATTTCTCCCCTACTCATCCATCAGTTGTTATACCTAGAAATCATAGAAGTATTGGTGTTGGTGTGTGACCACAGAATAAAAGCTCTCCCTGCCACTGTGCCCATCGAGACTCATCACACCTCAAATCTTACAACCAGAAAGAACCTGGAAAGTATCCCTGACGTTAGTGGTTTTCTGCTTGCGGCCGTCCTTCTGCATTCCTGTGTGGCATGTGAGAACAGTGAGCAGTATCTGGGGGATTTGGGACCATGCTGTATTGAGACTGAAAAGGACTGGCTTGGGTGCTGTCCTCCACTACACTCGCACCAGCATCTTTGGCTACAGTATTCAGCTGCCCTCCTGGCCAGTAGAGGACAGACAGAGCAAGGTCTTATCTGCAAGCTGGTACAAGTGCATCCTAAGTGCATGTGACCCTCCCAGAATTCCTAATAACTTTAGCCAAAACAGGGGAGTTATGTCTTTGTTAAGACCTGCGAATCACCTGTCCTCTGTCACAGTCTGCTATCTGCTATCTGAGTCTCTGGCTTCTGCCTCCTTCCATCTCACCGCACCATCAAAGCAGAAACTCCTTCTGGGACTTTGCCATATAGTAGCATGTCCCTTCCCACAGCACAGCCACCCTCTTTGAAGGATCTGTGTGGGCTTCTGGGAAACCAGTGTGTTTCTGACCACATTAAGTGATATAATTAAGGAATGGAGGCCTCATATCTCAAACCCAGACATGTTTGTTGCTTCCCACCATTAGTAGCTATGGCCTTGTAAAATGTGCACCATCTCCTGAGCCTGTTTGCTCCAATAGGGGATTTCAATAATGAGCCTCAGGTAGGATGGTAGAGAGAGGCTGCTTACAAGTGCTTGCCACAGAGTACAAGTCACAGGCATGCAGAAGAAGCTAAAGTGAATATGCTTCTGCAGGATGACCAGAACCTATTGTGGTGACACTGCCAAAGAAGTGACAGATTATCTGCACAAAAATGGAGACAAACTGAGCAGAGTGGTGCATGTCTATAAATAATCCCAGCACTTACTAGGCTGAATCAGGACAAATTGAGGCCAGCTTGGGTTATGTAGTAAGTTTCAGTCTAATCTTGGGTACAAAGTAAGACCCTATATCAAAAAGGAAGGGAGGGTAGTAGATGTTTATACCAATTTTATTTAAAAAACCCAAGTTGGGAATAACCAAGATATATTTACACAAATGAAGAAGTGGTTCAGCAAGTGTGACTTATCCACCGTGAGATACCATTCAATTGTAAGGATTGTAAGGAAGGCACTGTGCACACACACAGCACAGATCTCCAGGGCACGACATGGAATCTGAAAAGCCATCCACAAAATGTACTTTTTTTTTTCTTTTTTCTTTTTTCTTTTTTCTTTTTTTTTTTTTTTAGTTTTTCCGAGACAGGGTTTCTCCGTGTAGCCTTGGCTGTCCTGGAACTCACTTTGTAGACCAGGCTGGCCTCAGACTCAGAAATCCACCTGCTTCTGCCTCCCAAGTGCTGGGATTAAAGGNGTGTGCCACCACACCCGGTCTGTACCTTCTACCTATGTCTCCACAGTAGCCCTACAATGAGAGGGAGAGGGAGAGGGAGAGGGAGAGGGAG
>NC_034604.1:73576751-73597539 GCF_900095145.1 Mus pahari | reverse complement strand
GAGGGGAGAAAAGAGAAGAGAAAAGAGAAGAGAAGAGAAGAGAAGAGAAGAGAAGAGAAGAGAAGAGAAGAGAAGAAGAGGAGGGGAGGGGAGGGGAGGGGAGAGGGGAGAGAGTGGGTACTAGTGTGACGAAAGTTAGGATTTCTCTGTATTAGATGGTTTCATGTGAGTCTGCCATCATCCAAAATTTAACAAGAACACTGGACATGGTGTTACAACACTGTGTGATCCCACCACTAAGGAGGCTGAAGCAGGAGGATCACAAGTTGAAGGCCTGACTGGGCTTCCTAGGAAGTTTCTCTTTGTCCTTGGCTGTGAGAACTATGTTTCAAAAAGCACAGGTTAATAAGAAAACTCTGATTTTAAATGGATGCTTTTCCCTGTGTCTGGGTTTTTACAACAGTCTGTGCTGCATTTGGTGCCTAAACTCCAGAGTAATCTAAACTTACAGCCACCCTGGAGGTTTGGGCTAGTTTTTCTAAGATTTTGTTTTCTGTTTTTTGAGCGTTTGACTTCTATGTGACCCTAGAAACATGGCAAAGTTGTGTCACAGCATCTGTCAGGCTAACTCAACTTGGTCTTGATTTTCTAGGTATGCAACTATCTACACCATGTTCCCAGTATTCTCCTTAGTGTTGGACCAAGATGTAAAGCCAGAGATGGCGATTCTCTACCCAGAGCTGTACAAGGACCTCACCAAGGTAGGAGCCCAGTGCTAGGCTTGTCCAGTGAGAGCACACCAGAGCTGGTCTTTTGTGTGTTCCAGCAAGGCAGAGGCAGCCTCTGCTCTGGGATAGCATACACTCTGACAGTTGGCAAGCATAAGGAAAGCGTTTTGAAATATCTTTTTTTTTTTTTAAGTTCTCTACTCCTTGCGATAGTCATGTGGTGTTATACATAAGAACTTAACAGGTGTTTTGAACCATTTGTGGAACTTTTGTGAATTTAGCAAAGACATCCAGGCCTGTGTTTTGATTCTTATAAAGGACCCTGTATAGTTGCAGCTCGGTCTGCCTAGCCTAGTATCTTTACCAGGAGAAGACTGGCCTCCTTTAACTCAGTGCAGAGTTCAGCACTCTCCAGAGTACCTGGCTGCGGTGGGGTGGTCTGGCTGCGGTGGCCTGGCATCCCTAGCTCTCTAGTTGTGGGTTTCAGAATTACGCTTGAAAAGTGCTTCTCAGTGCTGTAACTTGAAGACGTGCGCTCTTCTGTGTGGACAAAGCAAAGCATAGCCTGCCCCTAGCTACAGTCTAGCCTACTAGTTAGCAGTCAGCTAGATTACCGTCTGGTTGGTTAGAAGTTAGCTAGGCTACACCCTAATGTGCTAATGGTCAGCTGGGAAGTAACTCAGTCTTTGAACACCCAATCTAATTCTTTCTTCACTATACCATATTGCTACTGCTTTAAAATTGGAGTTGATAATTTCAGGTTATCAACTGAAAAACCTAAATTTAATTGAAGGTTAGTAGGTTTTTCTTTCTCTGTGCCAGTTTAGGAAAAGCTAGCCATGCAGAAAATTCTCAAGTTACAACAATCTGTACATGCAGGGCTCAGCTACTTCTCTACCCTTGTCCTCATCGTCTCTAGCTTTTAAAATATGCTTTGATGTCACACAATCCCAATTCCAACCTCCCTAGGAACAGCTTGCTCCTCAGAGCACAGTCCCAGGTCAGCGTGGCCTCTCACAGGATGGCAGCTTCCACCTTTGCCAGGCACAGCACAAGACTGGGCCTGGTGTGGGCTTTGTAAGCCTTGAAACCCATGCCTGGTTACACATGCAAGGCCACACTTTCTAATTCTTTGCAAAGCAAAACTGTGTACTAAGCTTTCAAATCTGAGCCTATGGGACATTCTCTTTAAGCCTCCACACCCTGTTTTCTATGTGCACTTGGAAAGTTAGTCATTTAGTCAAGAGTATAAGCAGTACACACATTACAGATCCCTCTTACTGCTCTAGTCGGATTTGCTAATTGTGGACCTAAACATTTGTGGGTTTGCTTCCTCAGCCTAAGCTATACTTGCCCCTTCTTATGTGTCACCAGATATGTTTTAGGCCTTGAAGATAGAGGCTGGTATTTGTCTACTCACTAAGTAATTGATGTATGAAGGAAGGAATAAATATAAGTCGACTACATAAAAAGACAACATTTCCTTCATTTAAAAAAATACCAGTTTGCTTTCCTTACAGAAAATAATATATTTTTAACTGAAATATTTCTTGTTCTCTTTTTAAAGCCCAATTGTGCTCTGAGGTATTAAGCTTTGCTTATCGTGAGTTCACTCAATCTTGGGATGCCACCATCAGACAGAAAACTGGCATGCCCATGCCTCCCCTAGCACTTCATGTCCTGGATGAATGGACACACTGTTAGGGAGCTAGTGAGTTCGAGAATAGGGATAGTAGCATAGCTCAAAGTCAGCTGAGACAGCCTGTGACCCTGAGGTGTCCCTGCTTGGCTATGGATTTGGCTCACAGTTCACAGTTTGCATCACTGGCTAATGGCAGAATTGGTTTGGTTTTTAACCAGTTACAATGATACCCAGTAAGGAATCACAGCTCACCCTTCTGAGGAACCCTGCAGTGTCCATCACTTCTTTTCTGTAGAATATCCTCAACATGATTCTGTCTTTTCAAATGTGTCATTTTTAAAATAATGCTTTCTTTTTGAGGCAGGGTTTCTCTGTATAGCCCTGGTTCTCCTGGAACTCACTCTGTAGAATAGGCTGGCCTCAAACTCAAGTATATGCCTGCCTCTGCCTCCCAAGTGTGTGTTACCTCCTGGCAAAGGCACAATTTTAATTTCTCTTTATAGGTTCCATGATTATTTTAAAATCTCAAAAGAAAAATCTATGTTATATGATTTCTAATTCTTATATTCTAGCAACAATTAGATACAAAAATAATACCAGTTTTAGGAATATTAAACAAGCAAAGCACTCTAGTGTAACTCTGATACACTAGAAAATGCATGCACAAGAACTGTGACACACTTTTAGAGGAATTTTGATTTAGAGACTGAACTTGGTTGACTATTGACAAACTGGCTCTAAGATTTTGATGGAACAAGGAGGAAACTGGCTTTGTCAGAACCACTTGGGAAAGAGCAGAGTTGGTTGGCTCAGTTTCCTGTTTCAGAACTTGATCTATAAGAACAGTAAAGACAATGGATGGAATAGACACAGAGGAGTGGGTAGAAGAGAATCCAGAAGGAAATCCATACACACTGCTGAACTCTGACAAAAACAGAGCTCAGGCGGAAGAGAGCTGATGTCAGCAATGATCTCAGACAGCTGACTGTACTTATTCTGCAACCTCCACTCCCTCACCCCGAGTGTGCACAAGCACTCAAGTGACCACTGATATGCATAGAAACTGTAAACCAAATGGAAGAAATACAGGACAAAATAATTTATAACCTCAACAGAGAGTTTTTAGACACAGATCAAAACCATGATCCATAAAGGACAAAATAAAATGGACTTCATTTTAATTTTAAAGTTTTGCTTTATGAATTATGCAGTTTGGAAAATGAACAGATAAAAACCATACCATGGACTGGGAGAAAATATTTGCAAGTTACACTCTTGACTAAGGCTTTGTATTCATAACACATAAAGAACTCTTAAAAGTCATCAAGAAAAACAGTGTAAAGAGTGAACAAAAGTTCTAAACTAATAACCACAATTGATGTACAATTGTCAAGGAAGCCTGTGAAAAATACCCACCATTATTTTCGATCTATGTTACAAATTTAGACCAATGAGCTAACATTACACACCAGTTAAGAATGGCTACAGTAGGTGGAACAACAATATGAACTAACCAGTACCCCCTGAGCTTGTGTCTCTAGCTGCATATGTAGCAGAAGATGGCCTAATCGGCCATCACTGGGAATAGAGGCCCCTTGGTCTTGCAAACTTTATATGACCCAGCACAAGGGAAGGCCTGGGCCAAGTAGTGGGAGTGGGTGGGTAGGGAAGCAGGGGCGGGGGAGGGGATAGGGAACTTTCGGGATAGCATTTGTAATGTAAATAAAGAAAATAATAATAATAATAATAATAATAATAATAATAATAATAATAATAAGAAGAAGAAGAAGAAGAAGAAGAAGAAGAAGAAGAAGAAGAAGAAGAAGAAGAAGAAGAAGAAAAAGAATGGCTACAGTAACTACCCAGAGCTAGTAAGGTCATGAATATTAGAGGATCTCTTGTTGCTGCCCTTTACTAGACCAGCACGATTCCTAACTGCATTCTAAAACCTGTGCACCCACACCCTGCATCTAAGAAGCTTCTCTTAGCAGCAAGTAGAGACCACTATAGAACACTCAGATTGTTCAAAAGATCAGCTGATCCTGGAGAGTCCAGCCTCAGCAGATACAGTGACAACACTACTCTTGCACCTAAGGCTCAAGGAACATCTCAAAAGAGAATGGAAAGGTTTTAAGAGCAAGAACACAAAGTCTGTTGTGAGATTGTCTTTTTAGAAAAGACAAGGAAGCTACACCCATGACACCTCAACAGTATGAACAGTGACAGTGATGGGCTCCCACCCCTGCAGTAAAACCATAGAAATGATGGACTAGGGAGAGTTGGTCTCTGGCAAGGATGAGCCTTCTAATTGGTTATCCAATACGAAACGATCAGCTCTGAAGGCATACACACAGACGCAGTGCCATGTAGACTCAGCAATTTATATTTATATATTTATACACACAGTGCAGAGAGAGGGAGAGAGAGAGAGAGAGAGAGAGAGAGAGAGAGAGAGAGAGAGAGAAGGAAGAAAGGGGGAATGATATAATTAGATTTTAATTTTAAAATAGACTTTTAAAAGAATGAAAAGAAATGGAAGTTTTCAGTGCTCTTAAGTCCCTCAAGCTGGTGAGGACACACACCAGCAAGAAGTTTGTGGTAGCTCTGTTACGGTTGCCAAGAGCTAGAAGCAGCCAGCTATACTTGGACCAGAAAATGGATAAGCATCCTGGTGACCACATCAGCAGTGATGATACAGATATGCAGTGGGATGTTGTGTAGAAGCAAGAAGAAAAACAGATCATTTATATGATAGGAATCACAGATGAATCCGAACTGTGTTTTGCTAAGCAAAACTCAACACCAAAGTTACTTTGATTCTATTTCTCCAGTATCTGGAAAGTACAGAACCAGAGGTCAAGAACTGATCAGTGACAAAACTTAAAACTTAAACTATAGCGTGAGGGAATCTCAAGGTGTGTATCTGCCACTGTGTGGTGGGTACCTGACTGTGCATGTCAGAACCTCAGACCTGTGCACTGCAGAGTGGACACTGGAATGATGAAATCCAGGTTAAAACAGATAGATTGTCATCAATTCACACTGGAGATGGTGTGTATCACCTCTAGTCTGCTGAAAGGCTGGCAAGGACTGTACATTTATTTCTTATAGGGAAATCTTTTGTGTCCTTAGTGTACAGTGAACATGTACAAACTGTAGCTAGTGAGAACAGCCTTCTTAGTGATGAGACACCAGGAAGTAAGGACTGAGTTGGTAGTCAGGTTCGGGGCATGAAGTGCATATTGCCATGAGTATGACTTCACAAAGAGACACTCACATCCCAGGTCAGTTCGTGATAATGACCTGGAACCAGTGGCCAAGAACACATCTGGGGCTGCAGTGTTCTCCAACCAGTGGAGTTGAGCAATGAAAGAGAAGTAAATTCCAGGTCCAGAAAATGGAGGCTAACCTGAAGCACCATGTGATACCAGAAAGTAAATAATTGCTGCAGAGTCCTTGATGGTGACATTGACCTAGCATGTGACTCAACCAGAAGGAGCTCCCTCCCAGGAGAAACTAAATGTGTAGTAGTCTTCCTGGATCTACACTGATATGAAAAGGGGGACTTCCCCTTAAGGGAGAATTTCTATGCCTGAAGAACACCAGGAACTGCTGTGAGCAGTCCAGGGGTGCCTAATAAAACAGGTGAAGACAACTACATGAGATATTACTTTGACTGAAAGTATATTCCCAAGATGTTTGGTTGGTTACAAACAAGCAGTTTAACAATGGAACCCTAGTAGATACAACCTCAGTAAGCCTATCTTAGCCCATATGACCAGTGACAGACATTGGATACCACAGCCTCCTGATCCTAAACTCTTGAGTACAAATGTCCCTGGTAGTATCCTCACCATTTCAAGTCAAGACTGGACATGACGACAGTTCAGATGATCCTCACAGTCAGGAGGCTTGGATAGGAGGCTTGCCTGTGCTGTACAGTAGACACTGGCCCAACCAGGGCTTCACAGCAAGACTCTCAGAAAAAGAAAGAAAGCGAATGAAGGGAAGGAATGGAAAAAGGAAAGGAAAGGAAAAGAAAACAAGGTCTTGATGTGGCTTTGTTTTATTTTTAAAGAAACTTCCTCCTACACTTGGCTAGTGCTTTTGAGGAGACTTGAGGTTCTCGAAGACAAATCCTGGAATGTTGGCCAGATGGCAGTTGAGACCAGCAAATGGAGTGTCTTTGATAGCAAGAGGTCCTATTTATTCCCAGGTTCATAAGTGGAAAACTCCATAAGTGCCACTTCATAAGTGGCATCCAGCTAGGGTAGCCGAGGAGGCACCCTGCTCAGGGTTTAGTACCAGTTGGTGCTGAGTGTCGGGGAGTGTAGCAGTGCCTGGCCAGGCTGCTGAGTGTAGCAACTGTGCTCTGCTATCACAGCACTCCTGGGAGCACTGTGTGTGTCAGGCCTGACTCTAGCACAGATGCAGATTGACTGGGGGCAGTAAGCCACCTATCAACAGTGACAGTCTGGAACAGTGACAGTGTTACCAGCTAGTTTCACAGGTCTTTCTGTGACATCAAACAAATTACGATTTGCTCTTTGTGAGTTTCTTTTATAGAAAGTCACTTTATAATTGACTCTACAATATATCTGTGCTACAGTTGCCATCTCTCCCAGCCTGCACCCTGCCTTTCCATTTCAACCTTCGGAATATGAGAGAAAAGCAATCTTTTGTTGTGCCTCTCTTAGGAAACAAAGTAAGTTAAGGTGGGCTGAAAGAATACTGTAATGAGAGAGGGAGTTCTGGAACTTCTGAGAAGCCAAAAATGTCCTCTGCTGGCACCCAGAGGACAGATCTGCTCATGTGTGCACAACAGTATTCACACTTGCACGTAACCACAGCATGGCTCCAGTCCACTGTGTGTCATAAACACAGGTCACTGTGAGCTACACATGCATTCTACACCCAGTGATAGTTTGTGCTTTCATATTAATGATTTTTTATTCATCTTGAGGTTGATAAACCCTTTTGCAAAATTCTTTTTTATTTTGTTTTTTATTCATCTACAGTCAAATGTTCAATTGGAGATACATCGATGGTAACACCCATTGAATGTGCTATCATTCTGAGTTTCTGTGTGTCGTATTATATGGCTTATTGAGGTACATGCCATTCTCTGTATTTTATAGAAGAGGAAACTGAGACATGCAAGGATAAAACAGGAGGTGTGTGCTGGGCAAGGATGTCGCCAGATGTCTCTCCTGAGCTCTGTGCTTATCACATGACATGAACAGAGACGTGAGTGAGTGAGAGAGCCTGCCTGTCATTGAAAGGAGCAGACATTCTGTATCAGGAAAAAGTTTTATAATCAGCTTGAAGTCCACAATATATGGATTGCTTCTGTGGCTAATATATTTTTACCACAGAGATCTCTCAACAGATCCATTTGTAAGCATCTACACCAAGGATCATGAGGTACATGCATATGTCCTCAGACTTACTGATGGTGCTTACCCCAGATATTATGTAGGGCTTATTCATCTATAGCCTGTGTAGAGTCAGAAGTTGTCATCCATGCAGACTGGATGCACTGCCTTCCATGCCCTGATGTTTGCAGCTTTCACAAGACAAGTGGCACAAATGCCCCAGTTTGCTTCCAGCATCTGAACTGATCGTCTGTCTCCGTGCAAAGCTGGCAATCAAGGAAACCTTTTTACTTACACAAAACATTCAAGTTAAATTTCCTTTTAGATTCCTGAAGTAAAATTAGTCACATACTTAATTACAGATGAGTTTTATGCCCAAAGACTAAACATGCTACTGTCTGACAGAGAAATGTTCTTGAAAAGTAGGTACCAAACCTGCTGCAGTTCTCTGGTCGGTTGGGTGGTTGCTTGCTTGCTTGCTTGGTCGGTTGGGTGGTTGCTTGGTTGGTTGGGTGGTTTTTTGAGATAGGATCTCTCTGTGTAGCCCTAGCTGTCCTAGAACTCAGTCTATAGACACCACCCCCATATCTCCAACACCTCCACCCACCCTTTGCCCCCCCATCCCACCCCCAGCTTAAAGAGTTGGGGGGGTCTTCTTGTTGTAAGTTCTTTGCTTTTTAAAATCAGTATTAACTTTAATAAATTTCAGTATAGTCAAAGTCACCTTATGCTCATATAGTAAGGATTTGGGCTCAGTCCACATCTATGATGGACACTTATAACTAAGGAAAACACTTAATAAAGGTATAACTATTGTTTGTAGTTAAAGTACAACTTGAATTGTAGTTTGCACATATACCTGTATGCATATATATGCCCCACATGTGTGTAGGTACCTACAGAGGCCACAGTATGTTTGCGTCCCCTGGAACTGGAGCTGTAGGTGGCTATGCACTGCCTTATGTAGGAAGGGCACTAAGTTCCCTCCACTGCTGAGCTGTCTCTTCAGTCCTGTAACATCTTCCCATTCATCTTTCATGGTGAAAAGACCTCGACATTCACCAGTTCGGTGGGATCTTGGCTTTGGTGTGTTACTGTTGCCTTGCATACCCGATGTGTCTTCTGGGACCCCACAGCAGTCAGCCTTTCCTTGTGAGCACATATGCCCACATTTGCTGCAAGAAACTCTCCAGGGGAGTGAAGCTGAGGAAAGGGGTGCATTAGTATAGAACTGTAGACTCTGATTCACTAACATCACAGTATGCCACAAGGGAGGTGTGCAGGTAGGAGCAGAAGCTGAGGGAGGGCCCACAGGCTCCCCCATTCTTGACTGATTCATGCAGAGCTCTGTAAATGAGAGGCTCACACCCACCCTTCCTTTACACATTCTTCCATCAGTTATCACCTGACAGGACCCAGCACAGAGAGAAACAGGGTTGAGCCCCTGGGGATGAGTGCGTAAACAGCATCTCTTGTTTCAGTTCGAATGGTGAAGCTGAGTACATGAAAGTCCATTCCATCTGTCTGCTGGATCTACTAATGTAGCAGATTTTCCTGAAATGATTAACAAATTAGAAAATTTCACTCCAGCTGGGACAAGTCATAACTGAAGTACCATCACCATTTTTACTTGGGGGAACAAAGTCCAGAGGAAACTGAGAAATAAATATTTATTTCCAAAAAGTAACAAAGTAGAGGGAAAAACATTTTATCACAGTCTTTATCTCCTAGTTCAATTAAGTGTTTTTCTGTAGGCACCAGTTTCTTGGTTACTAAGAATCCCAGGGCATGGCTGTAGTAATTCCACAGATGAAATGAGAGGGCATCTGAAACCCTGACCAACCACCAGCATTCAGTACACACCCATGATACCCACCAAGGCAGCTACTGCAGGGGTCAGCATCACCTGAGGTATATAACTGTGTCAGTCAGGTCAGGACAGCGTGGAGGTAGGCCCAGGCCCCGTGAGGAGCCGCCCAATCCCTTAGGAACACAGTCGGGCATGCCACCCTGCTCTCCTAACAGTGTCTTCTATTGTTCCCCTAGGGACGATCCCTTTCCTTCAAGACCTTCCTCATCTGGGTTTTGATCAGTATTTACCAAGGTAAGATGGGCCTGATTTTACCAGACCTGTCCTGTAACACACATCTTCCCATTCATATATGTTCATCACTAAAAGTCCCCAACAACTTGGGGATCGTCTACCTGCCTGTGTTGTCTTAGCAATACTGTTTTGTGTTTTCACCTGCAAATTAAATATCAGCAGCTTAAAATGTCTCTAACAGTAAGTATTGTCCTATGTCTATCTTGTAGATTGGTATTCCAGCATGTGGATTATGGATTGATATTCTGGGAGGAGCTCTTGGGTTGGTTGGAGGGGGGTTAAATTTTAGAGATGGGGTCTCATATAGCCCAAGGTGGGTTTGGTCAAACTCATTCTGTAACTGAGCTGTTCTTTGAACTCCTGATCCTTTTATTTCCACCCTCCAAGTGCTGGGGTTCCAGGTGTGTATCCCTGTGCCCAGTTTGTGTGATGCCGATCTCTACCGACTCAGCTGCATTCCCCAGCCCAGACAGGCACTTTTTAACTGCTGTGTGTCAGCACTTTGATAAGCACTTCTCACCTTGTGCTGCATGCACAGTGGTTTCCTCAGAGTGCTGATGGCGAGGCCTGGAGACGTCTGTATGTGTAGTGGGAAGCTGCTGCCCTCTACTAGGGATCTAGTGAGGGACAGTGTATCTGTTCCTAGCATAACTGCCTGGCCAATCAGAGAGCTCATGCAAGACTTACTGTGAACTCAACCAAAGGGGAAGTTGGCTTCCTGTAGATCTTTAAAGTCTGTGAGTCCTTGCAAATGCCACAGTTCAGTTTTTGATTGGACTGTCCATCCTTGTGAAGACTGTCTGTGTTCCTGGTCCCTGCTGCGTGTGTTTGAGCCAGCCGATCCTTGCTCCCTTTTCTAGCTAGGTCACATGATAATGCAGCTCCCATGCCAGCAAGGAAGCTGCCCTGAGAAAGGCCATTCTCTCCTTCAGGAGGCATCCTCATGTACGGGGCGCTGCTGCTCTTCGAGGCTGAGTTTGTCCATGTTGTGGCCATCTCCTTCACAGCACTGATCCTGACCGAGCTGCTCATGGTGGCCCTGACTATCAGGACGTGGCACTGGTTGATGGTTGTGGCGGAGTTCCTCAGTCTGGGCTGCTATGTTGCCTCACTTGCTTTTCTAAACGAGTATTTTGGTAAGTGCTTGGAGCCTCAATTCATTATCTGCAAGTGATCCTTAACCCTTGGTTGTCATTTCCTCAATACCTTCCCTTATAAACAAATGCCATAACAGAAAGCTTTACCACACAGGTTGTTTTTATGGAAAGATAAGAATCTGGTAGTGATTATAAAATAGAGACCTTCGTCACCTTGCTTATTCTTGCTTCACTTACGTTCCCTACAAGAGCTGCGCTGTTTGTGTTCGTGGTGGAAGACACTGACTGCATCAAGGTTGTGAGCCACATGTGTTCCACTTCCTTCTGCTGTCTACATCAGACAGAGCAGCCCAGCCAGGCTCTGAAGGCAGCCTTAGTTAAGCTTCTCACCATGTAAAGATGGTGTCTCCACCAGCGCCTCCTTAAGATGGAGTCTAGTGCTAGTTTTTTCCAGTTCGTTCCTTATGCTTCCCCAGCCCAGCTCACAGTGACTTGCCAGGAGGCCTTGGGACTATCGTGCTTCCCTGAGCTCCGTTTCCTAAGGGAAATGATCCTAAGTGAAATGTGCTGGGGTTCCTCAGGCGTCCCCATCTGAGACCCACACTCTTACACACTGCACTGCTGGGTTCTGTCTCTGCCTCCCCAGCCAGATCAGACCAACCTGGTCAGCACGGCTGAAGAGAGCATGGTGTGCTCGCCTGAGTATTGATGAGTGTGGGGCCTCACTGGGCTCCCGGAGGACAGAAAGTCCCAGTTTCCTGGACTTGAGAGCAGAGTGTGTGGACATGGTCAATGCACCCATGGTGTACATTCTTCTAGCTGCCTGAAAACCCAACAGTGTCCTTCTTGGTCTAAAAAGAAAGGCCCCAGGCTTCAAAAAGGAGAAACCTTTACATGTTCCTCTTGTGTTCTTCACACCCATGACAGCAGCAACAGTTTTCATCCTGAGCAGTTGTCCATGTAAGCTAGTCGCATTCCTGTGGACCCTGCATGTCACATGGAGACACTGTGACTTGGGTGATGAGTGTGAAGTTTGCACACTGATGAATACAAAGCCACTCCAGGTCCTGGATCAAAGCCCCAGTGAGTAGGTTGAGTTGCTACAGGCCATCACTCTTTAGCCCAGGCAGGGAGTGATGCAGATGGGAAATGGAAAGAATTAGCTGTACATTAAAGGAAGCATGATATGTCTGGCATGGACAACAGGGCTTCAATGAGAACGCCACCATTACTCTTCTTTGGAGCGTGGTGTGAATGAACCCCATTCTCTGATAGGGAAAGGTTTTGCTTTTACAGCCTTCATTTCAGCATGTGTCTATCACTGTACACAGACAGTAAGTCAAAACACTAGGGCTGGAAAACATGATCATTCTATAGTTCACTGCTGTCATAGGAAGGCATACAGTGGATTCTGTAAGTGGGAGTTACACAAGTGACACCAAACAGCCTGTCATAGGACCCTAGGCAGGACTGTTGCCTCTGTCTCCATGCTCTCCTCTGCAGATTGCAGCTGATGCTGTCTGCCCCCTGCCAGGCCAGACTGCACAGAACAGGTTCATGAATTGGGGCAGGCATTAGAAGCCCTGAAGCCGCTCAGGTGAAGCAGAGTTCTAAAGTGGACACTCTCAGGCACTAGTGCAGATTCAAGGGATATGTTTGGGTGTTTGCTTCCAAGTTACAGTGACATAGTTGTCACATTGGCATTCTGTTTAAAAGATTATATAAGTAGGCAATGGAAGGAAGGGTTAAACCCCCAACTACAAGTGCATCCCGTACTAACATAACATTCTACTGCTTTTTAATGCATTTCTCTAATCAGTAGCTAACTAACCACTTAACATGTCTGAGCCTCTTTAATCTGTCCTTCATCTGCCTTGTTCATGTTTTCTCTTGGCACAGGTATAGGCAGAGTGTCTTTTGGCGCTTTCTTAGGTAGGTAAAGTTATTATTCCCTTCCAGAGTATAGAAATTTAGCAAAATAGCATTGATAAGCATGCTAACCTAATTCTTTAAAACTTTAAATAAAAACCAGTCTTCCTCTAACTTGGCACTTGTCATCTCAGTGAGGCCTCGCGAGCCTACCCTGAGCTACCTCCCTGCACAGTGTGCTCCTGGGTGCTATCTAGCTAGGTGAGGGAAGTCTGGGGTCTAGCCTGCTGTCCAGGTCTCTGCACTTTGTAAGCTCTTCAGCTTGTGTTAGGCTTGGTTTGCACGTGAGTGCGTCCATGGCCTAGTTAACAGAAAGTAAGCCTGCATCCTCTGAGCAGCAAGGGACTGCCTGCCTGTGGGTCCTGTGGGTCCTGTGCAAGTCCTTCCCAGTCCTTCCCAGTGCCGGGCTGTGCTCACTATGAGAGAAGCACACTTTGGACTGCTGAGGTCATGGACAGACCTGTGTCGCACAGCTACGATGGAGCCAATGGCTCTGGGGATCCTGAGCGGGCTCAGTCTGGGCTGTGGCTTCGATCTTAGGGGCTGGGAGCTCCTGTAGTTGGCTCTCATTCTCCTCTGCCTCCTCCTGACAGATGTTGCCTTCATCACAACCGTGACCTTCTTGTGGAAAGTGTCAGCCATCACTGTGGTCAGCTGCCTCCCACTCTACGTGCTCAAGTACTTGAAGAGAAAGCTGTCCCCTCCCAGCTACTCCAAGCTGTCCTCCTGAGTGGGGCATGAGGCCAGTTAGAGACTGGTGCGCTGGACAGCATGAGGGACTGGCACTGCTGGCGGACTGAGGGCTGAGCTCACCCAGCAGTGCACTGCGTGAACAGCTACTGAGAGGAAGCGACAGCCTCAGCACAGCTGGGCAGGCTGAGTGCCTGAGTGAGTGCCAGAAGTGTAATTTCTGCAGTGGTGGACTGCAGAAAGCCATCCTGATCGGGCTGCAGGGGCCGTACCTGCACGTGCCACTGCACCTCAGGAGATGGTGGGTAACTCGTCCTCTTCAGATGCAGTTTTGCTTTTCAGCGGACACCATACACACAAGCCCAGGTGGCCAAGCGGTGACACTGCTGTCCTAATTCCGTTGCAGCTATGAATGTAAACCATTCCTCAAGGCACTGCTGTTGCTGATGCACTTTCTATCTGTAAAACCATACTCAGAACTGTTTCCGTAGAGCTCAGCTGTCCTGTGCCGCCACAGCACCAACCACAATGCTTTGCTTCCTGAGGAGGAGCCCCTCGTCTGAGCCTGTGATGGCAGAGTCTCTGTCGAAGGCTGTACTGAGGGCTCATGGGAGCTCTTTAGAGGAATTCTGGCCTTAGAGTTAGCCCCAGGAATTATGCGTGCAGCTCTGCACTGTACAGTGTGTGCCTGTCACACAGTGGACCTCTTGGTCTCGGCTCCCCACACTCGGGAGCAGGCTGTGGGAGTCTCCTTTGCACTAGCTTTTTTGTATATGCCTGTGTTCTTCAGCTTGGCCTCCCCTCAGACTTGGGCACTAAGACCCTCAGATCCTTGGGGAAGCACAAGCTGTGAGAGGAGCCCTGAGGAGAGCCTTAACAGACTGTGAGTGTGTGCAGGACCTCCACCCAGCTCCTTCCTGTGAGCAAATAAAGCTGCTTCAGCCGTCCATCCTACAAGCCTTTGACCTGAGCACCTTTGTTCTTAGTTAGCAACCTGCTGGGTGCTTGAGCATATTCCCCTGCCAGACAAAAGTGCAACCAGAAAAGCTGTTTCTTCCATTCTCCACACGGTGTCACTGTTTGCTGACAGTTAACAGGCAGGTTTCCTCTCTGCTCAAAGAGGGAGCCCAGAGCAGCTTGTCTGATCATTGCCCTCATTGATACAGTGTGAATTAAGAAAGTGCCAGAAGGCTATGAGCTGAGGCCACAGGGCCAGGGTCAGGGCGTAGCCTGAGTGCAGGGCACTCATCCACCTGTGTGCTGGTTAGAAGGGGAATACACAGGAAGCTAACAACATGCTTGTCAAAAGTTACAGAAAGCCTCACAAGACAGTACCATGAACCTCTGCGGTTCAGCTGCAGACCTTCCCACGGTGGTGGATATGGAACAGGAGAAGGAGTCAGGCTTTAAGACTTGAGAAGTCAAGATGCACCAAGTCCTAGTTAGAAGCTGTAGGAAGCCAGTGTGGTTTCTCATCTATGAAATGAACACCATCTGCCCCTCAGGATGCCGCTGTTGGGTCACATGAGACAAGGATGGGAGGATGTCATGGTCAGATGCCTGGCACATAGTGACTCAGGAGTACTGAAGAAAACAACTGCTTAATAAAGGATCATTACCTGATCTAGCTCAGTCCTACAAGGTATTTTGTCAAGTGTCAGGGGGAAAGGAGCCACCTTGAGGGGCAGCATTGTGTTCCTGCTGGCTTCTGAGACAACCTTGTTGGGTGTAGTTTTAAATTCTAGAGCTTTCTTGGCTCCAGAGATTCTCATGGACAGGATTGCCTGCTGGTGAGCACTGTCCAGCCCTCACAGGGCTTCTGTGCCTTCTGCAGGCCTCCTCCTCTGCCATAAAGAAAGGGCCCCTGGATTGTTCAAGGGTCTTTGTCTTGGTCTCACCCTTCCTCCCCACCGGAAACACCAAAGCAGGAGAGCTTCCCAGGTTTCTCCAGTACACATATGACATGGTAGATATGCCTTGCTGCTTATACATAAAACATGTATGCAGGGAAACCGGGAGGACAGATGTCAGGGGAAAAGAGCCACCTTGAAGGGCAGTATTGTGTTCCTGTGGAGCTGAGCCAAGGCAGAAAAGATCCATTCATGCCAAGGAGGAAGCAGCATTAGGACAGAGGAACACATGAATGGAGGCAGAGTGCAGAACAGTGGTACAGGAAAGTCAGGGAGGCAGATGTGGTGGGCACAGGGAAGAATGAGGGAGCAGTAGACAGAAGTCCAAAGGCATGGGTAGGCACCTAGACGGGTGGACAGACGGACGAATAGATGGATGAGTGTTAGATTAGTGGGTGAGTAGGCAGATGGGTGGGTGGGTGAGTGGATAGATGGATGGATCAATCAATGGATCGATCAGTAGACGGATGGATGAATTGGTGGGTGGGTGGATGGATGGATGATTGGATGGGTGGATGGTCCAGTAGGTGAATAAATGAGTAAGCAGACAGGAAAGTAGATGTGTAGCTAAACAGATAGGTATAGATGGGTAGGTGGGTGAATGCTGGGTGGTCAGGTGAGTGGATGGACTTTTCATGACCTCTTGACATTTCAGCCTAGGAACCACCATGCTTTTTATTGTAACACTTGTGAAGCCTGTAGATCCCAGAGATTGTTTAGACGCCCATTGGTTCCTTCCTGTGATGCTCAGAGCCCTGCAAAGAGACTGCAGTAGAAAGACCAGGTGCTACTCCACCTCTGAGGGAAGCCTAGGGACCATCCTCCTGTGCAGCATTCAAGCATGTCTGTATTTCCATCCCTGCAAAGAAGGACCTGGGGTGCTACATGTGAAGGTGGCTCCCATACAGGTACTAGAGGCCTTAGTCAAAAGACAGGTGACCCAGCTGGGCCAAAAGCAAACCAACTACACACTGGGCAGAGACACAACGGACCAGAAGCAAAGCAATGGGGCAACTACAGTGTGCTAACAGGAGGTATCATGAAGCCAGGTGTCCATGATACCACCATCACAGGAGACTGCATATACACACTGTCACTCAGGGCAAAGAGAACTCTTGGTGGGAATTCTGTTAAGTAGATAAATAACAATACTCTGGGATTGGTAGACCAGTTGTCTTCCTCAGCATTTTAGGTTTTTTAAGATTTTCCTCTGTATATGCATAAGGTGTGTGTTGTGTGTGCGCATGTATATGTAGGTGTTCTCGTGTATGTGGAAACAAGAGGGGGATATTAGGTGGCCCGCTCTGTTACTCCCTGACTTACCCCTTTAAGACCAAATCTCTGAGTCTGGTAGCCAGATTCCCCATCCATCCTTCTATCTGCTTCACCAGCCCTGGGTTGCAGGTGCAAACAACCATACCTTGATTTTTATGTGTTAGGGACTTGAATTAAGTTCATGCTTGCAAAGCAAGTACTAGTACCCACTAAAACAGCTCCCCACCTCTGTGATTGACATCTTTACCACTGTCAGTAGTGGCAGATATGAAAGGATGGAGAAATTAAAGTGATGCTATCAGCCCATTAAGCATTATGAAGCTATACACCCAGCCACTGAAGAAGAGACCACAGTAGGTGCTGGGTCAGTCAGAGCCCAAATAGCCAGAATCGAGTAGACGTGGTTGACACACCTGTGATTCCAACACTTAGGAGGCTGAGGCAGAGTTATTGTAAATCTGAAGACGGTGTGGTCTGCATAACAAGACTTTGTTTCACAAAATGAGAGTCAGATGATCTACTTCTAAAGTAGGCAAAACAATTTTCAACTTAATGAAAAAGTCAAGAGTTGACAGACACAGTCAACGCCAAGGTTTAAATGCTTATCTGAGGGAGGGGTGAAGTGTAAAAGTTAGCAGACTTCACTTCTGGGAAGCTAGGGGGAAAACTAGCAAAGCAAGCGAAAACTGGAAGCAGAGAATGATAATGTATCAGCAGAGAAAGGCTCACACTGCACGCAGTAACCCCAGAAGCCAAACTACCAGCTGACCCTCCTGCTAGGCTGCTGAGAAGAGACAAATTCCCACCCTGTGGGTCCATCGAGTAGGCCCGGCAGCATGTGAGGTGGTCTCCAGGGCTAGTCAGAAGCATACCTGGGAAAACCAGAAAAGCAGAAAGGTTCCTGTGGCTCAGAGTCTCTGAGACATCAGGGTGGCCTGTGCCGGATCACAGCTGTACTTAGAGTAGACAGGAAGCAGAGATGCAGAGGGAGGGGTCAGGGTTCCCATATCCCCTCCGAGGCACCCACACACCCCAGGAACCTAAACTCCTCCCTCTAGGCACCATCTCTGACTAGGACCCACACTTGTCCACAGCACCATCTGGAAGCCAGGCCTTCCAACACCCAAGCTTTGGGGAAACATTTAAGATGCCCCACAGTAACATTCTTGGGGCTTGCAGAGCAAGTGGGGAGCAGAGCATTCTGTGGCAGGCAGGCAGTCAACAGTGGCACTGCAGCCTCTTCCTGGTGCTTAAGTGGTAGACAGATGCACCACAACTCATGTTTCAACCTATATTTAAAATAAGCTTTGAAGATAAGATCTACTGAGAACTGGGTGCTCAGATGAGTGAAACTGCGGAGTGGTCAGGTCAGACATGTCAGACACTGAACCCAGCGTGGGAAGTGTGCTCGGGCCTGCGCAGCAGCACTTCAGATTACTGACTTTTCTAGAAGGAACACTAGTTGGTAAACCCAGTTGACTGTGAGCATATTTATCTATGGCTACAATTCACGGCCTGTGGACAGCTCCTGTGTGGACCAGTACTTATGAACCAGCCCAGATGGGAAGGACCTGCCTGAACCAGGGATCAAGAAGCCACAGGTCCTGTGTTCTAGGAAATGCCTGCATCCCAAACTTTGGGCCTCCTGTTGCCAAGGAACAGGACACCCTAGATGCTGTAGGTCCCGAGGGAAGGCTGCAGCCTGTCACTCTGACGGCCCAGTGGTCACTTTGGTCAGTCCCACAGCTCTGTTGCATGATATTCTTGGACCCCATGAGGACATTGTCCTTGTGCATCCTCTTGCCCCACCACATTTGGAGTCTAGCACCTGCCACCAGCATTCTTGACTGTCCTAGCAGGCCTCCATCCCTCATGAGAACAGCATGGTTCAACAGATGTGTTTGGAGAGTGCAGTAGCAATAAGTAAGGGCTAGGGAAACTGAGGCAGGCACAGAAGTTTATCAGGCTTCTCTGAGTGCAGAGAGCTAAGCTGACCTGGCATGCAGAATGGTACGTGTGATGACCTGGCCATGCCTCGTATGCGGCATCTCAAACTACAGGACCATACATGCAGGTCCCTGAGTCATCCTTGCTAGTACATCCAGGCCACCGTACGAGGCCTGATGGGAGTAGGATGGGCTGAGGTCATAGAGGTGGACACTGGACCTGCACCTCCCCTTTGACCCCAAGTATCCCAGCCAGGGACTCCACAGGGTACCAGTCTCAGCCTTAGCCTCGACACCCTTCTCATCCAAGACTGGCTAACCTTCCCATCCCTGAATAAAAGCTGCCCAGCTAGGAACATAACTGCACACCACGCAAAGCCACACATCCTCCACCTGCTCCTTGCAGGTGTCCTCGGGATCTGGCAGGAGTCACATGAGATATGATGTGTTCACCTCTCCACTCCCCTTCGGCCTGGCTTTAGGCATTGGTCAGACACTTGACAGATCAGGATTCTGTCTGGAAAGGGGCCTTGGGGGACCATGTCCAACTCTGGCTTCCACATGACACCAACCTGTGTCAGGTTATAAAAATGCCCTCCACTGGGAAAGATACCTCCTTGCCCCTCACTGCCTAAGGCAGGTGGGTGAGCTAGTCGTGAGGTCATGAGGAGAGCTGGCCCCACCTTTCGCTAGCTGCAGCACTAAGAAGCATGGGGCACCTCACCTTGGTGGCAAAGGTATGAGTGATCCACCCCTAAGGACATGAGTACAGGAGAGCTGACCCTGCCCCCTTGCTGGCTACAGCATTGGGTGAGCTAGCTGATGCAGTGCTAGCTCATCCTGGTGGTGTGGGAGCAGGAGGACTGGTGGGCTGAAAAACTGCTAGCTCCCAGTCCTAGATCCAAGGCTTTGAGTTGGCCCACCGCAACATCTACCCCATATATAATCTACTGGAGTGCATAAAAGGGTTGATCTTGCAGGTCCAAAGCTGTAGAATCTCCACGACACAGGGATACAACAGGATACCCAAGACAAGTCTCTTTGAGGATCCAGTATAGTGTAGCAGAAGCCAGAGGCCTACAAACGGACCAAGGGCTCCTTGCAATGAACATTTGCAAATAAAGATGTGTGGACAAAGGGGTATATACTGTGTAACACACTGACATGCTACAGCTTCCATGAAAAGAATTTTTTCTAATATTTTTGGTATGGTAGTTACATGGGCGGAAGGTGGATACATATGAATGGGTAGATGCGTGGAATTGGGGTGCATGGTGTGAAATACAAGAATCAATGCAAAGTTCTAAAAAGAAATGCACTGCACCACTATGCCTCAGTCTGCATTGGCGCCTGAGTATAGGTGTAATTCCAGATTATCCCAGCAGGGGGCAATAGAGACCAAGAAATAGCGCTTCCAACTTGCTCTGGATGCCCAGGCTTAGGGTTTAGTTAGCTTCTGGACAGAATGAGCAACCCCTGGATGCCACATCTTCATGGGGTCCAACAAGAAATCTTGGCTTTATTCTAACAAGAACATGCTGCTGCTCACAGGCACTTGCGTGCAGATAGTATCAGGTTTTGCCTAAGTGGGAAGTTCATTTCCCTCTGCAGTGGAGCCCCAATGTCCAAGTTCCAAGTACCCGCTCCTTGTGGGAAAGGTTCCAGGGCTACAACCCAGGGCCAGAGACTGGGAAGATCACACGCTGCCACTCATACGAGAGGTCCTGTATACCTAAGGAGCTAAGGGTCTCTGGGGGCTGACACCTTCCCATCCATTCCGCTAATCCCAAACTCTGTACCCAACTCAGTGGCAGCTGGTTTGTTCCCTCCAGGCCCTGGACAACCACTGTGGGCTCAGTCTAGGTTGCACATAGTTGCACATACATACAGATGTAGGGGGCAGCTTTACAAGTATGGGGTTCAGCAGCAAATGTTCTGGGGTCTTTGAAAGCCCACCCCAAAGGGAATGTGCTGGGATACTCCCAAAGGTGGGTCAAGCACTACTTCTCTCTGGAGGAGGAAGAGTGAGGCCTTAAAAATGGAACATCAGCCGGGCGGTGGTGGCACACGCCTTTAATCCCAGCACTCAGGAGGCAGAGGCAGGCGGATTTCTGAGTTCAAGGCCAGCCTGGTCTACAAAGTGAGTTCCAGG
>NC_034604.1:73556958-73576721 GCF_900095145.1 Mus pahari | reverse complement strand
CCAGCCTGGTCTACAAAGTGAGTTCCAGGACAGCCAGGGCTACACAGAGAAACCCTGTCTCGAAAAACCAAAAAAAAAAAAAAAAAAAAAAAAGGAACATCAGTGCAAGTCAGAAATCTGGGGTGTTATATGGAAATGGAGCTGAAACATTGAAAGGCCCAGGAGTGCCAGCATCCCAGCCAGGATGTCAGCCACACCCATAGAGCCATCCAGCTGCTCCCAGCCAGCAGCCTCCTTCTTGACCTAAAGGCTGAGTAGCCCTGACTCAGTTTCTCCCTGAGAAGAACAACCCATGTTTGAAGACAAGGGCTATGACCAGGGCTCTGCAAATGTGTGAAAGGCTGCAAGTCAAAGCAGCTCTGGCTCTCCTGGAGAAGTGGATGCACGTCTCATATCTGTAACCTGGAGGCACTGCATTACCCTGCCAGGACCTGCTGCCACGAATCTGTACTGTTAACCCTGGACCTGCTGTCCCCAACGTTTTTTTTTCCCCTTTTGGCCATTTGTTGAGTAAGGTGCTCACAACACTAGAACACTCTGCCTCTCTCCATAAGCCCCAAAGATGGTCCCCCCAACCCCAAGCTTGGACAGGGCAGGTAAAATGCAGAGAAGACAGAAACTGTAGGTCCTCCCCTACCTGGCCTGACCCTCTACCCGCCAGCAGCTCAGGCCCCTACATGTAGGTCAAGTCCTGCACAGGAGATTAACCTGGGTCTCGAGAACGATGTGGACCATTTCCTTTCAATTATGCATCCGACTCCCATGTCCTCGGGGTGCTGCTAGTTGTTGGTATTTCTCTCTCTTTCTGTAAAGAATCCTTAGTAGTTCCTCAGGGTTGTGACACTAGCATTACCTGCTGTGGGTCTATGGGAGAGAGAGCTGCTGCTGGCTGTCTTAATTTTTGTGACTAATGGTGTGTTCATGTCACTCACGGCAGGGCTTCCCAGGACGAACCCTTCATATTCATGTCATACATGCGGACTTTCCCAGGACGAACACCTTCATATTTATATCATACATGTAGAGGATCCCAGAATGCGCCCCTGCATATCCACACCATATGCAGAGGTTCCTGGGACAAGCCCCTTCATATCCATAACAGACATATGGGGGTTCCACAGATGACTACCATCACATCACACATGGAACCGCTCTCAGTGTGAGCCCTCTTCTGCTGGGAGTGCAGCAGCAGCAGGAGCAGGAAATCCACATGCAGCCAATTCCAGGGTGTCCTCCATGACAAGACAGAGGGGAGAATTGGGGGACCCCAGTGGCTTTTCTCACTGCAGGCAGTAGTTCTGGGGAAGTGGGATGGCTTCCAGGGATGGGTAGGGAGCCTCTGGACTTTGATCCCATGGTCATTCTGTCACGAATGACCTTGACTCTGAGGTATATCAGCTCCACAAACTACAGATGCTGCGTGAAGAATGTGCCTGGCTGTGGACTACACCTCCCTGCCTCAAACTGGGTGGGGACCTCCAGGAGGGAGGGATGGGGAATGTCCTAGGCTAGAAACTGAAAGTTCACAGGAGAGTAGGGAGAGACCTAGAGGCACCTGAAGTAGGGGCTCTGGCAGCTCTGGGGACCTCCTGGCTGCCACCATCTTCTGGTACCTCATGCATCCAGACTCCACCCCCACTACCCATCTGAGGTAGGGATCTCTCTTGGGACAGCCCGAGTGTCCTCCACCCTCAATATGTGACTAAAAAAAAAAAGGAGGGAAAGTGGGAACAGGGAGTCAGCAGGCCAGCCTGGATGAGGGGCCTGGGTGCGTCCTACCAGAGCTCTCACACTCTGGGTCGTGCTAAGGCCAAGGAGCCAAAGCACCAGCGTGGAGACAGATGGTGTGTTAGAGACAAGCGGAGGGGTGTTCCAGAGACCGACTATGATCTGATCTTCAGCTGGGAATTGGGAGGCTACACCAAGGGCAAACTTACAACCTTGTAAAATACCCAGGCACAATGGAACAAGCCACCAGGGGCTGCCACGGAGCCTGGGATCCAGAAATGGGGACAGAGGTGTCCTGGGAGCTGGAAGGCATGATGGGTCTCCTGATAACTGCATACTTAAACTGTCAAGAGCATGCCTGACACAACATGACATGTCAGGAACCCCTTTCAGGGCCGCCTGCTGACATCCTGTCCGTTGGGCCACTTGAACTCTTAATATATAATAGCTGCTGTGTACTCACTGGCCATCTTAGCCTCTCAAGGACACCCTGTCTACTGCGGCCCCCAGGTTCTCCCTGCTCCCCATTCCCCTTCACCGACCACCCACAGGCTCTCACCCTTGAGGTGCACCCACCAGGGAATGCCATCAGCTCTGGGAAAGGAGACTCCTATACATCTCATTTCCAGAGCCTGCACCTCTGATACCCACACATGTTTGAAAAAAAAGATGGGCGTCACAATCATGAGAGATGCAGTGCGCATTACGGGGCAGCTTGCCCACCCAATAGCCAAGGTTTCTCACGGACTTCCACTCCCTACCAGATGGCAGGCAAATCAGAGCCCTCGCTGTGACCTGATGGTTATACCTGGCTTCACACCCCAGAACCCCAGAAAGAGACCTGTCGCAACCCAATGTCCTCCTTGATGCTAAACATTAGAACTGAAACTGTAAAGTAATCCACTGCCTGTTTCCAGGCCTCCTCTGAAGGCCAGTGTGAGAGCACAATGACACAAGGGTCAGAACCCTCATTGGGTGTTTAAGAAAACGGGAACAGGGCGCTGACTGATGGGGTACAGGGCATTGATAGTCTGCATGGGAGAGGGAAAGGGGAAACAAAGCCTGTGATGGGGACACACACAGGAACTAGAAGGTTGGCTGGTCCCTGTGGCAGGTGTCTATGTGTTACTGCTTCTCAAGAGGCTGAGGCAGGAGGATCATTTGAGCTCAAGGGTTCAAGGCCAGCCTGGCCAATGCAATTAGATATAGTCTCAGAATAGAAATGAATGAAAAAGATAAGGAGAGAGAGAGAGAGAGAGAGAGAGAGAGAGAGAGAGAGAGAGAGAGAGAGAGAAAGAGAATAAAGAAGGGAGGGTGCAAGAGAGAGACGGGGAAAGGAGGGATGGAGGGAGAGAAGATAAAAGGAGGGAGGGAGGGGGATAAAGAGGGAGGGAAGGAGGGAGGACATGAAAGCATGCAATCAGACATTCTGTTTAGCCTTTGGAAAGGAGGGACTGTCCTGGTACATGCCACAGTGTGGTAAAACTCAAAGGTATTTGCTAAGTTGAGCAAGCCTGACAGGAAGAACAGGTGCAACAGCACCCCGTGTCCTTTCATTTTTTAAATTTTATGTATATGAATGTTTGCCTGCATTTATTTATGTGTTGTGTGGGTGCCTGGTGCCCACAGAGGTCAGAAGAGGGCACTAGATCTCCTGAAACGGAAGTCGAGGGTATATGTTAGCCACCATGTAGGTGCTGAGAACAGAATCTGGATGAACTGAGCCCCACACACTCAATGTGGCGCCATCTGTCCAGCCCCGAGGGTTCCTGTGGAGCCTAGGACTGTCAGATCCGTGGGACAGGCAGTACAGTGCTTGGAGTCCAGCAGGGCACAGTGGGAACAGGCTCCATTTGGAAAGACAGAAAAGTTCCAAAGATGCAAGTGGAACAGTCACACATTGTAGGATATGCCCACACTTGAAATGGGCAACACGGGGCTGTGGAGACGACCCAGTGGGGAGGCGATTGCCATACAAACTGAGGAGCTGAGTGCAGATTCCCCAGAACCCAGAGTTGAGCACAGTGGCACCTCTGTAACACAGCACTCACACAGCAGATGACTGTTGGACAGGAGAACCCCAAGAAGCTCAATGGCCAACCCCTGAGGTTGTTCTGTGACCTGCACGCACGCACGCGCACATGTGTACACACACACACACACACACACACACACACATGCATACACACACCATGGCACAGGGATGCCCACACGCATTCACACACAAAAATGTCTTTTAAAAAGATCAAAATAGTCAATTTCATGTTATGCTTATTTTAACAGTTTTGGAAAAGTGAACCTCCTTTAAAATAGACTGTCTGTCTGTCTGTCTGTCTGTTGCCCGAGCCCCGGGGAAAGCTCCCAGGCTCGGTGGGGACAGCCTGGACAAGCTGCATTGGTAACCTGAAGCCTTGCCAAGGAGCGGCTTCTGCTCATTTACACTCTGGCAAGATGCCACTTCCTGTTTCTAAGAAGAAATAAAGGGCCGGGCAGACTTTTAAAAAGCTCCCCATCTTCTTGGACATCAAACGGCCCCACACAGCCTCTTGATGGGTTGAGGGTAAAGGGAGCAGAGACACATGGATTAAATTCCCCTTGCAATTTACTCCAGTTTAAAAATTAATGGAAAAAAGTGCCTGGCAAAACTTGTTTAGAGCTTTATTGAACCAAAACAGTTTAAAAATAGTTTGGGAAGCTGGGCCTGCTCTGGGTGGATGAAACTGAGTCTTGCCAGAGCTGAGGGGCTCCTGGGGCAGCCAGAGCCACACGCTCTGCAATGGGGGAAACTACCACCCATGAGAAAATGACGGCAGTCATCTGATATCAGAGAAGGAAGAGAAAAACTGCTGCCTCATTACCTAAGACTGGGGTCGAAGTGGCTCACTGTGGGGTTATGGCTTAATTAAAATATTCCAAGAAAGTGAACGTTTGCAGAAGGTTACAATGTTGCCATCAGAAAGCTGCTGTTTCTCATTATAAGCTTTTTTCTATAAAACTAACAAACAAATAAAAGTTTCTAAGTTTGGAAGGACAGACCTTGAAGCAAAGGGCAACCCATTCACTGTAGAGAACCCTACAGAGAGGAGCAGACAGTCCCAGGGACAGCCATGCCTGGTGGCCACTTCTTGTCCTATAGAATGGAGCAAAAAAGACTAGAAGACCTAGGTGACAAAGACAGCTGCAGCTGCTTACAGACACAGCAGGTGGGGTTATCCCCTACCACCAGGCCAGCCTCCCTTGCTGACCTGGCCAGCAGGAATTCCAGGTACAGTCACAAGTCTGCTCTCAGCCTATCAGGAAGCACACACGACTTGAACCAGCCTGTACCCGTACCCCAGAGCCCTACTGAGGACACCAGTAGGTTTTGGAAAACTGCATACCAGTTTTCCAAGAGACTTCATCTTGAGAGGTTCTTCTACCCTGCATAGCATGTCATCAAGGTCCAGGGGACACGGCTGGTTGTGATGGTGTCTCACTCCCTCGCCATCCTCTTTCTGGTTGGAGGGGTATTTGCTTTCTAATACCTTCCAAAACCACTCTTCATCAATGAGAAGGATGACAAGATACGTGGTCAGCCACATCTGTGGCCACCCACGCAATGGCTTTGGGCTCTGTAGGTTCCTATTAGATGTGAGAAGGATCCCAAATCAGCCTGGTTTCAGCCCAAAAGGGGAGTGATTCTGCCACACAGCTGAGAGGTTAGGGGCAGGTTTCCATGGATACTGGGCTTAGACTAGTCTCAGCTTCTGACCCTGGACTAGGTCTCAGATTGAATGACTTCCTCAAGATGGAGTAGACAGCCCAGAGCTTGTGTTTCTGTTAGGGAAGAGGTACTGCGTGGGTGGCTTCTGTCAGGGACCCACCTTGGGCCAGGGCAGATAGTAAGCAGTGAGCAGCCAATGGCCCACATAGACCTGAGACTTCTCCGGCAAACACCATAGGATGTGTCAAGCTACACTGGAACAGCCTGGCTGCTATACCTGTTAGGGTACTGGCCCAGAGAGGAGGTCCCCCATTCTCTCCACAGTAGGTCCTTTAGAAGAGATGGGGGGGGTAGTGCCTCAGCCCCCAGGAGAAGGAAACAGTCAAGGATATGGTAGTGTGGTGTGATAAAACACTGTGTTCAAAGACGTGGCTTTGGCGGCTATTTTTGGTTGTTAACTTGATTACATCTGAATTAACTAAAACTCAAGTAGCTGGGAACACCTGTGATGTATTCTTTTTTTCTTAATTAATTAAATCATTTGAAGTGGGAACCCTGACTAGTATAAAATTTGGTGGGTTCTCTAGAACAGAACTTACAGACGGGGCACAGATTTATTAGAATGGCTAAAAGGGCTGACAGGCGGGTGGTGGTGGCACACGCCTTTAATCCCAGCACTTGGGAGGCAGAGGCAGACGGATTTCTGAGTTATAGGCCAGCCTGGTCTACAGAGTGAGTTCCAGGACAGCCAGGGCTACACAGAGAAACCCTGTCTTGAAAAAAGGGGGGGGGGGCTGACAGGCTGTGGTCCAGCTAGTCCAACAATAGCTGTCCACCAATGGGAGGTCCAAGACTCAGGTTGACTGTCCCAGCTGGTCTTTCCTCAGAGTCCTGAGGCAGTAGACTCTAATGCCCGTGAAGGGCTGCATTCACCAGTGAGAGCAAGCAAGCAGCAGAGGGCAAGTTTCATTCTTCCATGGAGGCTTCGAGCAGAAAGTGTGACTGGGATTAAAGGCAGAACTTCCCACTTCAGAAGATCTAGATTAAAAGTAGATCTTTCAAATGGGCATGATAGTTCACACCTTTAATCCCAGCACTCAGCAGACAAAGGCAGGCGGATCTCTGAGTTTGAGACCAAGCTGTTCTGCATGGTGAGTTCCAGGACATCCAGAGTGACATAGCGATACCCTCTCTCATGTGTACACACACACACACACACACACACACACACGTATATTTCCACTTCAAATGATTTAATTAAGAAAAAAATCCCTCACAGGTATGCCCAAACACTTGTGTTTTAATTAGTTCCAGATGTAGTCATATTGCCAACCAAGAATAGCCATTATACTGGGGAAGCCCACTTTAGGAGGGGGGAGGAGGAGGAGGAGGAAGAAGAGGAAGAGGAGGAGGAGGAGGAGGAGGAGGAGGAGAGAGAGAGAGAGAGAGAGAGAGAGAGAGAGAGAGAGAGAGAGAGAGAGAGAGAGACTTTTTCTGCTCACAGTTCTGGAAGTCCGTGTGCCATGTGCGACGGCTTCTTACCATCATAATTTCAAGGCAGCTCAGGGCAATGAGGAGAAACATAAAAGTAGATATGTCTATTTTGGTGTCTCACACGGTCTCCAAAGTTCACGTGTGGGTGCATGTTCAATCCAACAATCTTAGCTGATCACCACTCATAGGTCTCGTCTCTAAACACCATGACCAAATGAACTTTTTCCACACTAGTAATGTCACACAAGGGGAGTGGGTTTCAACCCCTCGGAAGCACTCTGACCATGATCAGGCCACAGCACCTTACATTCTAGAGGGACAATACCAGGGACCACAAACCAGCCTTACATGGATAGAAAGTTGAATTTGCATAAGCCAGAAGTTCAAAAGCAATGTGCCAGCAAGCCCAAGCTCCCTGAGACCTGGAGAGGCAGAGGATTCCTGCCTCTTCTAGTCTAGGATGATCTGTCAGTTTCCTCTGCACCCTTTGGCTGGCAGAACATATCCCCAGTTCTGCCACCATCATCATTTGGTGTCCACCTTGTGCGTGCCTTGCTTGGTTGAGAGCTCCTGTGGTTTCATCTTGGCTAACTCTGTGTGACCAACTCCATACATAGCTCACATACATAGGAGCTAGGGGTCATCCCTTCAAGATCTGTTCAAGGGATGAAGTTCAACTAACAACTAAAATTGATGAGCCCTCAAGAGTGTCCTACTGTGCATGCATCCTTCCCAGATGTCCTGAGGGTGAGGCCTATTGGCATGGCAGTCCAGGTGGATGAGGAACTGAACCTCAAACACAGTCTGTGGGGGACCAGCTCCCAGCAGGAAGGCTGATGTGTTGTGCTAACCCATCCCCAAGGGTGTTGGTGGAATTACTTTTAAACCCCCAATTAAAGTCTCTGGAAAGGAACTGACACCCCAAAAGTCTGTAAAGCGGGCCCAGGGGCAAACAGCAAATGAAGAAGCATCTGTGGAGAAAGCCCTTTGGGGATTCCGTGAGAAACTGGGCTTCTGTGGTACCTCAACAGCCCCTCCCACCTCACATCACCAACAACTGATGAAGACTCTCTGTTTCTTAGCTTTGGTTTGGAAAAGTGGTGCCTTGTGCTTGAATGCTTGCTCTGATCTGCCAAGATGGGGACCGTTTCTTCCCAAGGCTGCCCCACAGTGAGGAATGCTGGTCCTTTCAGCCCGGGATGCAGTGGACCAAGGAGAGGGGCAGCAAGGTGAGAGAACTGAGGAAAGCCCGCCACACTCCAAGCGCTCAGCTCCGAGAGAAGGATGTGATCTACATCAAGTTTGTCCTCGTCCCCATCCCTGGGTCTAGTCCCCTGGCTCATCTATGCCTTGGGAGAGACAGCTGCTGCCTCTTCCCAAAGGATCTGGCTTCGCAGGCAGCAGAACATGGTGAAGCTCACACAGAAGGGTGTTCTGGAGAGGGACAGGGAGTCATGGGGTAGAAATATATATATATCTATATATACAGCCTACAGCGCAGAATGCCTGGTTGTCAGAAGAGGAGCAGGGAAAGCCACAACTGAGGGAGCCTCCCTGAGGTCAGAGCAGCAGCAAGCATGACCCCCGGGAAGAAGGCACAGCCTAATAGCTCATTTGTGGGACAACTTATCTCCCCAGCACATTGCTTAAAGTGACAGCCCAATTCACTGAGGATTAGGGTTCTACTCAGACCTGTTAGGCAGCTGTCTATGAGAGTGTCACCTTTGCTTCCCAAGGAGCAACATAAGCTGCTAGAGAGGGCACAGGCCTCACTATGGTGGTCCCAAGGCCACTGACAATAAACAAGTGACAAGAACAAGCTGGACATGAGGTTGTAGGCATGTGTGGAGACCAGAACCTAGAGATTCTGTAATCTATTGTCTAAACTGGCTTGTTTCCAACCCAAACTCCTGAGATGTGCAGAGAAACACAAGCCATGCATATCAAAGCACAGATGATAGAAATTGCCTATAAGAATGAACAGGTTTCAGATCTAACCAAAATGATAACACTTGGACTTTAGACTCTTCTCTGTAAACATGCTCACAGCAATGAAGTAAGGCTTAGTTAATGAAGAGTTCACATCAAGAAAATCCAGCAAACTCCAAGGAAGGTAAATTCTAAATAGAGTCTGCCAATGGAGGGAAGAAAGTGCGAAGAAGAGCCAAGTGGGACTTCCAGAGCTGAAAAGCACACTAATCCAGTAAGTGCTGGAAATGACGCCCCAGTGGGGGCTTAGCCATGGCTCTGAGCTGGCACGGGCAAGAACCGGGGATGTGGTGCTATTCCAACTGAGACTGTGCAGGCTGTGGACTGAAAGAATGAGAAGAGATGACGGGGAGAGGAAGTAAGGGAGCCAGAGAGCAAGAGCATGTGCCCACAGAGAGAGAGGAAGAGGGGGCACTGAAACCATTCCAGATGTGTAGACCAACCTACACCACCAGGAAAATCCCAGCAAACTCCAAGGAAGGTAAACTTCAAGAGACCAGCAACAAACTGACCACAGGAGATAGATCAAAAGCAGACGGTGGGGGATTACCTCTTGCCAGAGACCCAGAGCAAGGTTAACATCTGACTCTAGAAGCAGCAACTGAGGCTTGAAGACAGTATGTCCAAAGGGCACTAAGAAAAACTTTGCTCAACAAAGCCTCTTTCTAACTCTGACAAATTAAAAGCTTTGGCACAGAAACGAAAGCTGAGAATATGCTGCTAGCGCAAAGAACCTCCTTGCATGAAATACAAGGCAAAGTCGGGAATACTGGGACAATAACCTGCACCTACAGGAAGCAGCGCGTCAGGAGGCAATCACGTGATTTTCCAAGGCAACATGCACGCATGTTTTCTTTTCTTCTCATGACTCACTTAAAAAACAATCATATAAAACAATGTGTGTATACTGTAGTGTTCTGCCGACAGCTTGCAGAAACACAATCCAGGTGTAATATGTTTGCCAATAACAATATATAGCGTCTTAAGGGACCGCAGAAGGTAAAGGAACAGTTCCCACAATGCACTATGAGGTTTGTCTGTATCACTTTCTGTAGCACTGTAGAACATCACACCACTGGGCGATGGGAGAACCATATAGAAATAATGCTTCTGTGTGTCACTGAAATGGACTCAGGATAAACCTACAACCCATCATGAAGTTACCTGTAGCTGACAAACACAAGAGCAGGCTCTAAGGGATGCTGCAAACCAGGGAAGTCCATTCTCACCAAACACATCCTGTAATGTAAAGAAAGCAGTAAAGAAACTGAGTGAAAGGAACATGGAAAATGTAGAGAGAAAACGCAAAGTTCAACTTCATTACCTGAAACTGAAATGTGAACAGATTAACATTCCAGTCATGGGGCAGCAGTAGTCAAACTGGAGAGTAAAACATTGTACAACTTCATGCTGTCTTCTGGAGATAAGCTGTAGGTAGAGAAGTACACACTCACTATCAGGATGGAAATCATCCATCATGCAAAAAGAAACTTCAGGAAAGCCAGAGTGGCTGTGCTACTGTTGCATGAAAGAGTCCAAAAGTAAAAAATAAAAGTCAAAGATTGCTGAATTGGATGCTCAGTCCCCTCCAAGCCTCGTGTATTGAAGATGTGGTCCCTAGAGAGGGGTTGGAGCCATGGAGGGAGGAGTGGAACCTTTGGGCAGTGAGACTACCTGGTAGGAACCCCACATTTCTGGAGGCAAGCCCTTCATGAGGTTGATCCCCGCCCCCAAACCTCTCTTCCTTTTGCTTCTCTGCTAAGATGAGGTTGTTGTGGTTTATCCCATGATCCCACTGTGTACTGCCATAGGTCCTAAAGCAATGGGGGGCATTCAGTAATGGACTGAACAGGCCAAAAAAATGTAAACTTAAAAAAAACCTTATTTCTTTATATGTTAATCATCTTTGTGTTTGTTACAGTATCGGAAAGCTAACTGATACAGATTACAAGGGCTGCTTCAAGGTAACAAAAGAACCAATGCCTGAGAAAGAGAAACAGTTCTAAGTGTAGGTGTGCCTGACAACACAGTTCCCAGACAGACATAGTAGATCCAGTAGATACTTGGTGATGGCCTTCAGAGGTGGGGCAGGTTGACTCTAGTGTCAGGGGTGAGCGTGACTCAGAATGGCTTCAGTGAGGAAGTCCCTTGTGGCCACTACAGGCAAAAGATAGGAAATTGAAGGACCTTAGGTATCAAGGGAAGCAATTTGGTCTTTATCCTGATTCCTAGGACATATGCCCTGGGAGAAAGTTGTTGATAACTGACTGACTGATTAATTGATTGATTGTGGTATTCGTTTTATTTTGTTGTTTTAGGGCTGTGCCAATTTCTCATCGCGAGACAAAATACCAGAGAAAGTCAACTTAAAAGGATGAAAGTTTACATTAAATTACTGCTCTCACAGGCTCCCGGCTCCACTGCCTTAGGACCTGTGGCAAAGGGAACATTCTGGCAGCAGAGCGCATTGGGGGCAACGCTGGTGACCTTAGGTGACAGAGAGCGGAGTGTCTGGCCTCAGTATGCACTCCAGAGAGCAGTGTCTCCTCCCACGAGGTCTGGCCTCCTACCGCCCCATCAACATCAACGGGAAACAGGTCATTTGCCATGGACTTCAAGACATTTGGGGAGCGGGACCCAAACCTTTAGGAAATGGATGTTGCTCTGGTTAAAGCAAATCATAGAAGGCTTCTTCACTTGTCTGGGAACAAGGGAGAGATTAAACAGTAAAACTGTAGCTCTCTGAACCCCAATTCTGTGGTCCTCCAAAATACCCCAAGGTCTGGGAGGGAGTGGCTGATGTTGCTGTAACTCAAGAGCAACTGTCAGGGTTCACTTAACTGGTTTTGTTTGTTTGTTTTTTGTTTTTGTTTGTTTGTTTGTTTGTTTTTAAGCACTTTAAAAGTAACCTGGCTGGGTACCAATCAGTGTGCAGCACATCAAGCAAAGTCTTTAGCACCAATGGCTAACCAACCAACTCAAACCAGCCAGGTGTGGTGCACACCTGTCACCCTAGAACTGGGAATATTATAAGAGGACCTGGAGTTCAAGGCCAGCCTGGGCTACCTGAGGCCATCTTTTAAAAAATGATGCCACTGAATTCTGGCCTGTTATTCCACTCTCCTGTACCGACTCTGGAGGAAGGCCCAGTTCCCCAGCCTTCCCAATGCCTCACAGTCCTGGGCTTCCTCCCTGTGCTGTGGAGTGAAGTAGATAGATCCAGTCAGAAGCCCCAGGTGCAGTAACCGGGGAGGGAGTTGTAAAGTAACCACTGCTGTGGTTCAAACTGCAGATGCAGTGAGAAGATGTGTATTTAGCTACAGATGGTTTACATGGTTTACCCAAGCAAGATGTATGTGGGTCTGTGGCTTGACTGTACAAAGAAGCCCTCCCTAGCCGGGTGCACCGCACCTGCCCACAGTGCAGTGTGTACAGCTCTTGGTTGGCCAAAGGAGGCTCCAGGTTACAGGACCGAGAGTCGTGGCCCTGGCAGCACAGGACCCTGCTCTTGCACTAAAAGCCCACCAGATCTTGTTGGGGTTTTCTGTGCTCTTGTGCTTTCACACCAGGTTAGAATCAACAATTGCCTGGCTCTTGGAAACTTTGAGTGCTGGGTGGATACCCAAATGCGCCCCAGAAGGAAGGATTTAGCGCCCAAAGACACCTTTTGGATTAAGCTTCTGGGGTGTATTTGCCCCAATAATCCACAGAAGCAACAGTAATCTAAAAATAGTCTTGTTTTCTGTCCTAAGCTTCTTTTAACTTTGTTAGTCATCGCCAAACCTTAAAATAAAACCCGTGTAACGTCTCTCCTGGTAGCAGCTATAAACAAACCTCCTCTAGAGGAGGCCGAAGGAAGAGGAAAGAGGCGGTAGGGACTCGCAGGGAGCGTGGCCGCGGGACCAGGCTTGAGCCCGAGGTGGCCGCAGGGCCTGGCGGACAGCTCAGAGCTGGCCGAGCTCCTGCGCCGCTGCTGCCTCCGGAACTCCCTGCGCCTGGCGTGTGGCCACCGTGGTCCCGGCAACGGCATTAAACAGAGGGAAACAGGCCCGGGATTCCGTCACCCGCGGGGGATAAGGAGGGCATTGAGACAGACAGGAAAGGGCTTTTCTGGATGGGGTGAAAAGTTATTTATTGGAGAGGGAGGGGGAGGAGCAGCCAGGAGGAAGAGGAGGATCAGGAGGAAGAAGGGGAGAGAGGAAGTGAAGAGAGGGGAGATGAAGGGTCAGAGCAGAAAGGAAAAGAGATCAAGAGGAACAGGAGAAGGAAGAGGATATAAAGGAAAAGGAAGGAGAGGGGATGAAGGAAGATCCTGGAAGAGTCCACCGGGCTTCCTCCGAGCTTTGCACAGCTGGGCAAGTCCAAGAGTGCGAACAGGCCAGCGTCTCTGACGCGACGTGTGGGAACTCCTCTGCCCTCCAGAGTCCCCAAGGTCTCGGGTGGGCCTTATTCTTCGCGCCACGCCTCGCCGCTGATGCCTCCGCCCCGCCCCGCCTCGCCCCGCCCCGCCCCGCCTGGTCCCTGACAGGGAAGGGCGGGGACGGAAACTCTACAGGCAAAATCTTGGCACGCTGGTCTGGAGACACCGGGACTCACTGATCTCCGGGACTCACTGAAGAATGGATTTGGGGGAGGGGGGCTGGGGTGGTTCTTGGGTAATGGGGTCTTGGCACCCCCTAGCGGCAACCTCTTTCAAGGAGAGCAGGGAGGCTTCCGCGCATCCCTGCAGGTTTTGAAGGTTCCACTTTGGCATCCTTGCCCCACATCCCAGCATCTTCACTGAGCCTTCAGCTACTTAATAGATCATGCTCCACACCCCCGTGTAGGCACCTCCAGCCTCGCTCTCATCTAGACCACCTACGTGAGTGACTCCATCCTCTCAATGTCAGAGGTAGAGAGGTGTGCGCCATGCCCAGCTCTCCATGTGAATAGCAGGCCAGCAGGTAGTGCATCTGAGACGTGTTGGGCACTGCCTGTGGCTATGCAGCACCCACCACTGCGCTTCTCTGCCGTGGTAGAAAAAAAAGGGATGGCTTTTAGTTCTGTGGCGTTGAGGTAACTGGAAAGAGCCGCTAGATGCTGCTGGAAGAGTGGATGGGTTTTAGCCAAGTTTTCATATTGTTTAACATCGAGCCCAGTTGGCCAGCTCCACTTGCTGGTTGGATCAGATTCCCAAAGTTTTGGGGTGTGAAGTACTTTGGAGCACCTACTGGCTCAGTACACGCCCCGCGCGCCCCACAGTCTCGCCGCCCCACAGCAGACACACTTTTTTTTCTTGCTTTTGAGTTTATTTTAAAGCATATGAGGTGTAGGCCAATAGATTTATGATTTCTATACACCAGACGTTCTAACTGCCCAACCCTCCAATCCGTTCCATCCAAAGCCAACAAGAAAATATGGTCGGGTTTTGGCAGCCGCGTTGCACCCCTAGGAGATGCGGGGAGAGTTGAAAGAGAAAAAGTGTGAAGCGAGGCGGGACAGAATCCTCAGAAGTTCCCCAGCACCAGCCTCTTCCTATGCTAGAAACCTCACGGACGCGCCTACAAAGCACCCTGTGGTCCCTGCACTGGTCGGCCCGCACCGGGGGCAAAGACCCAGAGGAGGAGCTGCGCAGGTGGGCGCGCTCTCCTAGGCGCGCTGCCCCTCCCCTTCTCGTACAGCAAGCAATCCAGTTCGCTCCGATATTTACAGAGTAAAAATGACAATATCTGGCTGTCCCGGGACGCCCATGCAATCTGTTAGTAATTTAGCGGGATGGGAATTTCCTTACTCCCGCCTGCCAGTGGAAGCGCTTTTCCAAATTTCCACAGCGGGGGAAGCCTGCGATTTTACATAATGACTTCAGCATGCAAGGCGTCTCGGCACCCTTCCCCCGCCGCTCGTACCCCCAGCCCCTCATTAAAAGGGAGAGTAGCTTTCTCAGGGCACCGGCCAGAAGCCGCCGCCATCCCAGCTTGGCGCGCTCGCCCATCGCCCCCTAGTAAGCCCTTTCCTTCCCATTTCGCCTCTGCCTGTTTCTAAGTCCACCAACTCTTCCCCAGGAATCCTTTTCCTCCTAGTCCCCCTTTGCTCTCCATCTTCCCTCTTGTACACCTTTGCCCACCTCCAGGTGCCTCTGCGCACCTCTGGGAGCTCCCTCCAGTCCCTTGAGTCCTCATTACTCCCCGCTGCGTCCCTTCCCTCTCAATGAGTCCGGCTGGTCCACCCCAGGGTACCCCTGTCCAAACCAGGGCGCCCAGATTGCCCTGCGAACGGCAGCCGCTGCGCACAGAGGGCGGCGCTCCGCGACTTGTCCCCCGGGCCCCGCGCCGGCTCGGGCGGGCAGGGGCGTGATGTCACTGAAGGGAGGGGGCGCGGGAGCGGCCGGGCGAGCGGGCGGGAGCCGGGGGAGGTGTTTTCCAGCTTTAAAAAGGCAGAAGGCAGAGCCCGGCCCTGCGTCAGAGTGAGACCGAGAGGCTCCGAACTGGGCGGCAGAGTCGCCGCGCGGATCCGAGCGGCGGGGCACGAGCTCCCCGGCGCCGCACACACCTCCGCCCCTGCGGCGAGAGTCCCGGGCCGCAGGCAGGCCAGCCACGCGCGCACACACCCCGCATGTCACCTCCCCGCGGCGCGCGGCGCTGAGCCCGGCCCGGCGCGTGTAGGCGAAGGAGAGGTCGGACTCGGGAGCCGGCCCGGAGCTGCTCCCGGCGCCAGCTCCCGCTCCTCCTCCTGCTGCTCGCCGCTGCCGCTGCCGCCACCGCCGCGTGGATGCCAAGTACCAGCTTTCCAGTCCCTTCCAAGTTTCCACTCGGCCCTCCGGCCGCAGTCTGCGGGAGCGGAGAAACTTTGCGGCCCGCGCCGCCCGCCGGCGGCACCATGAAGGCGGCCGAGGAAGGTAAGCCCCGCGTCCTTCCCTTCGCCCCCGCGAGCCCTGGCCCTTCGTGCCCGCTCCCTGCGCCCCACACCCATCTCGAGTCCTCCTCCCTGGCCAGGCTGCCGGGGCCGGTCTGCGCGTCCAGGGAGGGGCGCGGGCGTCCGGCCGGCCGGACAGCGTGGCACACACTGTGAAGGGTGTCCCCCTGGTGTTTCCCCGGCGCAGCCCAGATTTCTAGCGCGCTTTCTTGCCAATAGGTGTCTCCTCTTCTCTAGCGCGGAGTACTCAAACTTGGCTTTGGCTAGGGTCTTGGAGATCCCAGCTAGGGAAACTTGATTGGGGGGGGGGGGTGAGATTTGAGGATGGGGCGCAGTGTGGGCGGGGGCGTCAGAACCGAAAACAAACAAAACCACCCTGGGATGAAGTGAGGCGTCTTTGGAGAGCAGAGTTGGCCCTGCCTTTACCTCAGGAAGGCAAGCAAGTCCATGACCAGAAGTCTAAAAGTCCCGCATCCTCCCAAGTGAGTAAAGCCTTAGATGCCTCTCACTAAAAGTAAGAGCTTGGCCAAGTGGCCCCAAGTGGTCCAGACTTCTAAACGCCTCTCAAACTTGTGGCCAAATGTATCCAGACAAGAGTTCTGCCTTAGAAAATGGAGAAAAGATTGAAGAAGACGGACTGTCAGGTCTGAAGTTGCTGCTTCCAAGTAAAGAATAGGCGCTGCAATCTGCCCTAACCTGGCAGCCCTTCAGGTCCCCTCAAAAGAGTTAGCAAAATAACGTCTAAAACGTTTAGGCCCCTGCAAGTGTCTTTGAAACACCCTTTAAAGAGTGACTAGTTTTCCAGCAGGGATAACTTGACCAGGTAGAATGGACCCCTGGAGCCACAGGGCTCCTAATTCATTTTTGGCACGAAAGAAGTTACTTAAAATTACTGAAGGCCAGCTGGACCCCTGCTGGGCTGGGGCACTCCTATTTACAAGGGCGGCCATCCTGTAGACAAGCACTTGGAAGGAAACCTTAGCTTCCTGTGAGAGTCTGATGAGTGGGTCAGCAGGCAGAGGCAGCAGTTCCCAGAGTGGGCCCTGGACACCTGGCTTATCTTTAGACTTGAGCCATGGGCTCAGCACAAACGCATCCAGCTTCTCAGAGCCCATGCATCCTGGGTAGACAGTATCCTGAGAACTTTGAAGCAGAGCGCCAGAGACTGCTCACCTCACTGACCTCAGTTCTAAAGAGGTCTAAATGTTGTTAAGTGAACTCCAGATGAGCTCTTGCCACAAGGAAAGCTACATCCTTGCTACAGTGGTTTTTTGTTTGTTTGTTTGTTTGTTTTTTGTTTTTTGTGGGTTGTGAATTTCTTGACATTTATTTCCACACACATCTGTTAGTCACTTTTCTTCTCCATCTTCTTCTACTCGGAGGCCTTAAAGCTTACATTCTTTACTTGTAGTTGATGGCTCACCCTCGTAATCCTAGGTGTAATCTCAGCACCTAAGAAGCTAAGGCAGGAGGATTGTCATGAGTTTGAAGCCAGCCTGGGCAACAAAACAAGAGCCAGGCCTGCCTTGGGCTACAGTGTAAGACCCCAAGTCCACAAAACAAACCTTTTTGTCTTTCCTCTTCCTTCCTTCCTGACCTTTCTTTCTTTCTTTCTTTCTTTCTCTTTCTTTCTTTCTCTTTCTTTTCTTTTCTATTCTTTTTTTTTATGTACAAAAGGGAAAAGCTATTGGGCAGAGGGTAGTGATCATTTCTTGTGTAATCTACCTAGAAAAGGAAATTTGACAGTGTCCCCAATGAAGCAGTGGGCTGGAGGCAATAATGTCCTATGACCGAATGATACTGGTCATATTTTATAGAGTGTGTGTGAATGTAACCGAGCTAACTAGAAACTGTGGCCCAGTCTTGAGACAGCCAGTCCCAGGTAGGGGAAAAGAACTGTATGCCGCAGCAGGTCAGTATCTGCTATTGCTGTGGGCCATGGGAAAACACCCCGTCCTTCTTGAGCAGGCCTTGATCGGGACACCCACTTTCTCTGAGGTCTTCTTCCAGCTTGATGGGCATTTGAATGGAAGCTCATGCAGCCTAGCCATTTTTGAAGGCCTTGTGCTGCTCAGCTCTGAAGAACTCAGAGAAACACAGGCCTGTAGGTAGCCACAGCATCAGGGTTGCCTCACACAATGCGCCACAGGCTCTCTGGAGCTGAACAAAGCTTTCCCTGTTCTCCAGCTGTGTAACTTCATGGCACTGTTTCCTAATCCAGATTAGAAAATGCTGCAGCCATGCACCCTGCTTCATCACACCCAGCACCCACCAGGGCTGGCCCATTAACATCTTGCTCAGTTGGGAGGAAGTGGTCCAAGCTAAACACTTCTATCAAAACTGGAGTGTCTGCCGAACTGGCAGGCCGAGCTTCATACTATATAGAGGACTGGCAAGGGGGCTGGCAGAGGCACAGGGTAGCATTTCATAAGTAGTTGTGTTGACTGACTCCTGTGTTAGGGAGTGGACGAGGAGGGAGGCAGGCCAGCCTCTGAGAGAAAGGCCTTGTGACTTCTTTCCTATTGTCCCAACATCTGGGGGCATATGGCCAGGGGAAGCCAGGTGCTTTGTAACTTTAGCATAAAGCTTTCTTCAAAAAGTAGACAAGAAGGGCTGTTGTGTGTGGAACTGTGGAAAAGGTGGATAAAGAGAGATCGAGGTTTCACCACAGAAAACAGAACTTCCATTTCCCCGAAGGTCAGCAAAAAAAAAGAAAAGTAAAACAAAACAACGCTCCAACTTGCATCTCAAAGTGAGAACTATTATTAGAAACTAAATCAGGCCAGACTGAACTATAGTTTATCACTGGAGAAAAGCAGCCATTGAAACAGGGTCCTGGGAGAAGTGGTAGCCCACGTGATGCTCAAGTTAGCCTCCGGAAAAAGCCATCCCCCAGAGCCCAGAGCTGCAGGGCAGGAGGACAAGGGGGACACTTGCATCTGGTGGCAGATACTGACACTAATCTCCCTCCTCCTTTCCTTCCTGCCTCCTTCCAGGGTTGGGTTCTGATAGTGGCCTCTCCCGCCTTGGCCACCATTTTCCTGATATTCCAGATGTTGGTTTATGTGGTGCCAAGACACCAGGAAAGTTAGAACACAAAGCTGTGAGAAACAGGAAAAGATGGACGGGTCTCTGCAGGCCCAGCCTTTTCCTTCTGATTGCTGAGTGCATGGTACCCTGTCTGTATGGTAACACCCAGCACCACTCAGCCTTTGAGAGCTTGAAATGACCCCCACTGAAGCAGGAGCGGGTGGTGTTTTCGGAGCTGAAAGATTAATGAGGTCGTTAGTGCACGAAAACAAGATTTACTTTGAGTTAGGTGCCCACAGACAGAGGTGGCCACCATGAGTAGACTTGAATGCTTCGGAAGCAACTGTGCTCTGGGGTTTGACCTGCACAGAGGAGAAGGCGACCCCTCAGGAAACCCTACCCTCATTCTCCTGCCCCTTTCAGGTAATGCCTTTAGTAAAAGCAGGGCTAGAAAATGACACGCCCCCCCACCCCCCCAGCGTTGATTGCTTCAAGTTGCAGCGCTAGGAGTTGGGCTCTGGGACGCTTCCCTGAAGGTGGGTTTCCTCGGGCAGCAACCTGGAGGAAGCCTAAGAGAAGCCATGGGGGGGGGGGGAAGACTATATATATTCCCTTTTCCTTTTCGAACTTTTGAACTAATTCAGTAGTTTTGGTCTTTTTCCTGGTGCAGGGAAACAGCAAGACCCAGGGCACCTCCTTCGGCTGTGGAATGTGCACCACGCTGAACAGGAACCAGGGGACCGGCTGCGGGGCCGGGCGACCGGTCCAGGACGCAGCTCCAGCCCCCGTCAGCCCTGTACTGGGTCCGGGAGCGACGGCTCGGCCCGGCCTAGGCTGCTGCGCTCCCCTGGTAGCGGTCAGCTGCGCCGAAGTTGGGGCGCGGACGCCTAGGCTGCTGGCAGGGGGCTGGGTTCCTGCGGAGCGGGGG
>NC_034604.1:73544805-73556874 GCF_900095145.1 Mus pahari | reverse complement strand
GGGGAGGGAGGGATCCTAAGGGAAAGTGAAGTCCCACGGGAGGCGGGGACCCGAGGAGCTGCGCAGGTTCGTGCGGGGGAGCCGGCATGCGACATAGGGCCGGGGGTGGACTCCGGACCGCGCGGTCCTGCGGGCGCGAGTGGAGCCCGGGCTGCGCTCGGGCTCGCGCGCGGAGTTTATTTAAAACTAGGAAGCCAGCGGCCGCGAGCCGCTTGTTTATGTAAACCCGGAAACACCCGGGGGGACAGGGGCGGGACCGGGGCGGGAGGCCGGGGAGGGGACAGGGGAGGGGACAGGAGGCGGGGGCCGCGTCACGCCGGGGACGCGCGCGAGCGCCGGGCGCACCAGTGCCGCGCGACCCCGACATGACGGGGCTGGAGCAGGACCCGGAGTTCGACTTCGATTTCCTCTTCGAGTTCGATCAGAGCGGTGGGGGCGCCGCTGCCGCAGGTGGGTCCGGCGGGGGGCGACGGGCGACTGCACCCCGCCGAGGGCCCGAGTTTGCTGAGGTCGCCGGTGCCCGCCCCAACCTGGCACCAGCCGGGACCCCGGGCCGCCGCCCTGCGCGGCCAGGAGCGACGCGGACCAAGTTGTCGCCGGCCGCGAGGAGGCGGGAGGCCACCTGTGGGGCGAGCCTGCCACTCACCCACCGGGCACTTCCTGGCATCGGAGCCCCGGCCCGCGGGAGAGGGCTCCCCCTCCTTCCAGGAGGCCCTTACCCAAGGGGAGGTTGTGTCCGGCGCAGGTCTTGGACCTCGTAGTCCGGGGACAGATGGTCAGCGGTGCTGCCAGAGGGCGGTCGGAAGCCGCCCTTTCTGAGA
The DNA here is from genome assembly GCF_900095145.1 of Mus pahari. NCBI lineage: Eukaryota > Metazoa > Chordata > Mammalia > Rodentia > Muridae > Mus > Mus pahari. The sequence goes on along the minus strand of NC_034604.1, from coordinate 73,556,053 downwards.
GCCGGGCTGCTACCGCCTGGCCCGGGGAACCTGGAACCGGAGGCCCGTCCAGCCCGGTGCTGACCGCCACCGCAGCTCCCTCAGCAGGAAGGCTCCACCACTTGGGTTTCCAGTCCACACCTCAGCAACCAGAACCTGAGAGCTTTCGCTGTCTTGCTGTCTGTCTTTCATTTTCTCTTCTCTGTCAAAAGTAAAGCTTCCAGTTAGGTCAACAATCAATGTGCTGTTTCCCCAAACTTGATTCTCCTAAACAGAGTGATAGCTCATTCCTTGCAACAATTTCCCTCCAGGAAAGGGAACTCTTTTCTCCACCTGACTTTCTGTTCCAAGCTGCACACAGTCCCTGACAGCGTTCTGTGCTTTCCTTGGGGTCTGCTTCCCAGCCACACTGGGACAGAACAGACACGACACTTGTAGAGCATCCCATGATTAGACTGACACTGATGCTCACTACCGTTTTGTTTTGTTGTTGTTGTTTTTAAAGTTAAACATCCTGTTCGCTTTTGAAGGTGAGTGCTCCAACTTGGCAGTCACCACTCAGCAACTGTCACATGTCCTCCCATAAGACCCCTTTCGGATAGGTTTTTCTTCTTCAGGGCGCAGGTTACAGGGCTCTGGGGCCAGTGACAAGCAAGACAGGCAAAACTGGAAGAGGGACAACCATTGGGAAGAGATCTGGGGCTAGAAGTGGAGACCCTTGACATCTCTTGGTCCTGCCGCTTTGGGGGATTTGCTGTTAGCTGCTCTCAGTGCATGGGGACTTTTTTGTTTTGTTTTGTTTTTTTTTTGTTGTTGTTGTTGTTTTTTTTTTTTTTTTGAGTTCTCTCCAGAACTCTCAGGCAGAAGAGCTGACTCTCGACTTCCCCTTAGGGTGTCCATGTTGGATTTGGATGAGTGTGCATCACTGTGCTTCTGGTTCCTTTAGGACCCTTTAGCTCCTGTCTCTAATGGGGGGATACAGCCATGGAGCCTTCCTGGGCTCTCCAAGCTACCTGCTGTTGGGATAGGGCCTCACGGGCTTCCTGCGGCTCCTTGCTTACACTGAATGGACAACTGACTACAGTCCCAATACTAGGAGCAGACACAGATCCAAAATGGGTACTTTGGTACTTCCTGGTGGCCTGTGGACTGCTTGGGAAGAGGAAAGAATATCTGGGACACTGCAGACTTGGTACTCATCTCCACAGACTCCTCTTTGAGGGGAGGGTGTTACACTTGCTCAGGTACACCATTTGTGGATCTCAGAATCCCGAGCTCTGCTGGAGTCTTCAACTCATAGCTGGACACAGCCATCTCATGGTGTCTTTCTGAGCTGTACTGGGACACATAATACCCAAGTTGAGGTTCAGCTGGGTCCATTCACGGAGGGCACACAGGAAGTCAGTTTGAGTGCCAAAGGCTGTCTTCTGGCCTGGGAAGCAGGTGGCTCCTTGAGCTTTGGATGGCAAATGGGTTTAGGTGGCCTCCTCCCCTTACACATGTGAGGAGCCGTGCTCCTCAGACGTGCTTCTGATGGTTACTCTCTAAAGTAGATGAGGTAGAAAGGTGTCTTGTGTCTCACTACAGCCCAGGCCAGGTGTGACCATGCCAGAGTGCTCCCATTGCTGCACATAGGTGAGTGCTCCCTGAACTCCCTATTGCTATACATAGGTGAGTGCTCTCTAAACTCCCTATTGCTATACATAGGTGAGTGCTCCCTAAACTCCCTATTGCTGCACATAGGTGAGTGCTCCCTGAACTCCCTATTGCTATACATGGGTGAGTGCTCTCTAAACTCCCTATTGCTATACATAGGTGAGTGCTCCCTAAACTCCCTATTGCTGCACATAGGTGAGTGCTCCCTAAACTCCCTATTGCTATACATAGGTGAGTGCTCCCTGATCTCCCCATTGCTGCACATAGGTGAGTGCTCCCTGGAGCTGCACAGAGCTGTAGGGACATGCCTGTGTGAACGGATGTCCCTGTGAACTCTGGGTCACTGCCTTAGCAAAGCCAAGATGCTACCTTTAGCAGGGTGTAGGCCGCTGGAGAGAGCCCTGGGCAAGGGGGACAGCCTTGGGAAGGACTTTTTCTCCCTTCTGTTGTGTCGACAGAAGGTGTTAGAGAACATCCAACATGTACAATACATGTTACACTTCTCATTTTAAAGACAGACAGACTGATGACTGACTGACTCCGACTTTTTTCTCTCTTTCTTTCTTTCTTTCTTTCTTTCTTTCTTTCTTTCTTTCTTCCTTTTTTCTTTTCTTTTCTTTTCTCTTCTCTTCTCTTCTCTTCTCTTCTCTTCTCTTTTCTTTTCTTTTCTTTTCTTTTTTTTTTTTTTTTTTGAGACAGAGTTTCTCTGTATAGCCCTGGCTGTCCTGGAACTCACTTTGTAGACCAGGCTGGCCTTGAACTCAGAAATCCTCCGCCTGCCTCTGCCTCCCGAGAGCTGGGATTAAAGGTGTGTGGCAACCACGCCCAGCTGACTTTTTTCTCTCTTATTACCAATACCGTTATTACATTTTTATTCATTGTCCAATTACATTCTTTATATTACACAGTCATCTGAAGTTACTAAACTCTCTGTTCCCCACTGAACAGTAGAAGGAGCTTTACATTATCTGGAATGGGTATAAACATGAAGTCATGAAGGACTGAACGATTCTGAGAGCAGTTGCAAAGGAATATTTGGGTTTTGCAGCTTGTCCTGAGCACACAAAACCCACATCATGAAAGAGGCCATGGCTACCTCAGAGCACAGCCTACCTCCTCAGTGCTGCATGAAGGGAACCCGGTATCCCCCCTCCTCACCCCACAGTCCCATTCACTCAAAAAGGACAGGCTGGGCTGCAGTGGGCATCCGGCAGGGCCTCTGTTTCTCCGATCATCTACCCATCTTACTGGTTCTAACCAGGCTCTTCAGGGGGAGGGATTGTGGCTTCTGCTTTATTTCCAAAGTGCACAACAGGTGCCAGTGGTGGAAATACAATAGCTGTTTGTGAGGGGACCAGAAAGAGAATATTTTAAAGTATACAGTCTGGGACAGAACAAGACTGAAGTAATACTCTCTTCCAAGATCAGGGATCCTTCTGTCTCCACCCTGCCCACCAGCGGGCCAGGGTCAGCTTTTGGGGATAAGGCAGGGATGTAGGCTCCCTTCTGGGGCTCAGGAAATAGCTGCTTTGCTCGTCAGCTGGGAGGTGGGTGTGCCGCTTCCCGCCCCAGGGCTCCTGTTTTGTAAGTTATTTTGGCCTGACCGCTTAGTCCTGTCTCCGTGGTAACTCAAGAGGAAACTGGCCAAGGCCCTGGGCCCCCGGACAGCTCTGCCCACCATCTCCAGGCAAACAGTGCACCAGTGAAAAGGGGGCTTTGCTGCGTGGGATTCAGAAGAACTTTTATTCTCAAGTGTTCTCTGCCAAGGGCCGTAACTTCTCTCTTTCCAGTAGGATGCAGGGGAGCCCATGTTGGTTGGTCAGTCCCACCACAGGAGTCCATGGGAGGAGTGGGTCTCACCCCCAAGTATGCTACAGTTTGGTGCTTTTGGAAAGCGGCTTCGGTCTTTGCTGGGAACAGCTTCACTCAGCTCAAGTTCTATAGATGTTTTAATCAAGGACAAACCTGTCTGTACGAGCAGGATATGCTAGCCCCTTATCAGGTTTTCAAAAGTAGCCTTCGGCTAAGTGGGAGCCCCCGGAAACACAGCAAGGGAAAGGGATGCTTTAGTATGCATCCAGGGGAGTGTCAGGAGGTCTTCTAGGAAAGACGTGCACCCAGGCTGGACACAGGACCCTTAAGCATGCTGTAGTGATCTTCTTTGTGGGCCATTGGGTGACATTGGCTATTGCTCCAGCAAGTCCAGCTCTCTGCCCTGTAAATCTCCCTTTAGCACCTCCTTGTATGACAGTATTGAGAACCTGTTGCTGTCTGTCACTTCTCGGAACTGACCCAGTCTCAGGCAGCACTATCCAATGTGCTTGTGTAAACACAAGAACTGCGCTGCCCCCAGGACTGTTTTGTATTCTTTTGTTTCATTCCTAAGTGTGGAGACTTGCAGCCTCCCCCACACCCTGCAGGCTCAATTGCATGTAGAAAGACAAGGGTGGGCAGGCATTGGAGGCCAGGACCTGGCTGGCAGGATCTTCCTGGTTCTATTTCTAGCTTCAAGTCCCACAGCGCAGCCCCAGAAAAGGCTCAAGGGGTGTTCCTTAAAATGAAAGGTGGAAGTTAGCTGTGACGTGTTGTGCTCTGTGCTTGTGAACGGTGAGTTCGGGTGGGGGCTCCGAAGGCCATGCCAAATGGCAGAGGGTCACATATATGTGAGCATCACATACACGTGGTGTGGCAGAGACACAACACCTACAGAGGATTTCCCAGCAGATGCCACAGATCACCCGGTGGGCAGCAGGCATTCTCCACAATTCTTAAGAGGACATAGATCAGGGCCTGTCATGGTGCGCAATGCCCTGGCATAGCTGCAGTAGTACCAGCTTGTTGAGTTTGCTGAGGCTGGTGGGAGCTGGCCAGCACACAGAATTCTGGATTTGCTCAGCATTGCCTGCATGCATCTCATCCATGTGAAATACTGAATGCCGCAGGGTGATTGAGAGAAATGAGCTCAAAGGAACAGGAGGACAGACAGATGGACCAACGGACAGAAGGACAGCAACACCTGCCCAGGGTGGCCGCGCCTTCCTTTTGTATTACATGACATAACCGAATGCGTGCTTGAGAGGTCTTCGCTTTCAATTGTGCTTTTCTTCCCTGGTCTCCAGAACCTCGGCTTACTGGCCCGGTCAGCAAAAAGCCAGGCTGTGGGGTCTCAGTGTCTCAGGATCAGTAAGGAGTTTCCTGGGAAGCCTGGAATTCCCGATAGACCCCCATAGAGGAAGTGGAAGTTAGTACAGGTGGACGGCTAGTCCTGCCCCCACAGGTCCAGGCTTTGTAGTACGAGGGGGCTCAGCCGGACTCAGCAGCCTGCCATGGGGTCAGTGGTCGCTCCTGCTCTGAGGGCTCTGAGGAGAGGGCAACCAGCTCTGACAGCTCTCACAGAGCGAGTGGCTCTGGGCATGTAAGCTTCTGTTTTGGAGTTTGACCGAGGAAACCCATGTGTGAGCAATTGCGAGCTAATTAATAGATTATTTTTGAGAAAGGGTCTCACATAGCCCCAGGCTAGACTCTGACTTCATTGTGAAGCAGGATAACTTCTAATTTTGGATCCTCCTGCCTCCACTTCCTGAGCGCTGGGCTTATGGGTTTAGGTGTGCTTATGTGTACATATTCAGTGCTAGGCATTGAACCCAAGGCTCCTTGAAGGCCAGACAAGTGCTTATGAGCTCTACCCCAAATCCCATTTCTGTTTGTTTTTTTTAAATAAATGGTTTATTTGCTCTGTTTGAATCATATTTTATTCAAACATTTTTGGTTAAAGTAAAGGCCACTCTTGTAATGTCCTGGGGCCCACGTGGTCTTTTCCACAGCTTCCTCTTCCTCTGCATCTGGCTGGACCCAGAGTGAGAAACCTCCCGCTTCCTCTTTCTCTGGGCCTTGCTAAGACAGCCCCAAGGAGACAAGCGGAGATTTGACATGTCGTCTGCCTGCCACTCAGCCGGATTTTTCTGGAATCTTCCAGTACCCCAGGCAGCTGACCCTTGGCCTAAACACTGCAGGGGTGTCAAGGCAGGACTTAGCTTGGCTTGCTGCTAGGACGTTCTAGAAAACTCTTCCAATTTTCTCTTCCTTCCAAAAGGAGGTGGTCTGCTGTGGGGCCAGCTCTGGTCTGGATTAAGGAGGATTCTTGTCTTGGGAGACAGAGAACACAGCCAGGCCCTGCAGGTGTGCCTCCTTTGGGATTTGCCAGCTCAAGGCCATCCAGGACTGGTTTGGGTCTTCAGCCTCTGGAGACCTGGGCAGGCGCTGGGCTCAACTTTCCCAGTGTGTGCACAGCTGCTGGGATACCCATGTTTCTCATCAGCCTTAGCCTCGAACTTCCTTTTCTTCTGGGGTTGGGAAGAAAACATTTTTAAAAAAGATGTATTTATTTTATGTGTAAGCGTTTTGCCTACTTGTGTAGATATGCACCACATGTGTGCTTTGGTGCCTACAAAGGGCAGAGAAGGACATCCGATCGCTCTGAAACTAGAGTTACAAATGGCTGTAGACCAGAGTTACAGACGGCTGTAGACCATCATGTCAGTGCTGAAAACTGAACCTGGGTCTTCTGGCAAGAGCAAGGAGTGATCCTAACCTCTATGCCATCTCTCCAAACTTGAAAGCCCGTTCTTTTCCAGTGTTGTTTTATTGGTAGGCCTCATACAGTTCACAGAGCTCTAGAGACATGGACAGCATATAACATGGGCAAGACTTGACTTCCCAGGCGGCTTGGCTGCCTGCCTGCTCAGGGCTGGGGCCTCGGAGGCCTGGGTGCTGTCTCACATGGTCTGGTTACCACCATTCTCAGGATGGGTTCCTGAAGCACCTTTGTTTAGAAGTGGTGCCTCTGGCAGAAGTTTTAATTGCTGTGCTATGTCCCATATCTGCTGGAGACTGTGCCCTGGGCTCTAGTATGGAACCTTCTAGAACCACAATGGTACCGAGGCCCAAAAGGCTAGAGAGAACATAGATGATGTCATCCTGAGGGGGCCTTTTAGGTGATGAGCAGGTTGAGTCATGAAGGACACACCATCTGCGGGTGGCAGTGAGTGTGTGAATTTCTGAAGTCCTTGGGAGATGCTCAGAAGGGACCTGGTTGGATGTGAGTGCAGCGAGAGCTACTTCCTGACAGAGGCATGCTTCAGAGGGTGTAGTGCCTCAGGCAGCACCAAGCCTGAAATCCAAGTGCAGAGCTGAGGCTGAGCAATGACACAGGCATTCTTCCAAGACTGTGAGATTCCAACATCAGGGAAATCAATTCCTAAAACTCATTCTCTATTAGTCTGTAATTTCTTCCTCCTTTTTATCATTAGCAATAATGCGGTGACATTTTGGGGTGCTCACTTTACACTGCTGCCTTGGATTGACGAGTTAAGACCTGACTTCTTACCCAAAGATGAGCAGCTCCCAGCCGTATCTTCTGGGCCATGGAACATTGAATGTGCTTTTCCATAGAAAGTTCTAGATTGGGAAGTGCTGAGTCAGCTGAGGGAGACCTCACCTGTATGGGACAGAAAAACATAGGATGTGTAGAAAACCCTCTTCTCTCCTTTTCTTTTCTCCTCTGTCCCTCCTCCTCCTCCTCCTCCTCCTCCTCCTTCCTTCCTTCCTTCCTTCCTTCCTTCCTGCCCCACCTCCTTCCCACCTCCTTTTGCCAGAATGAATGTGTAGATGGCCTTTGAGAACAGCAGAGCAGAGAGCTCTGGACATAGACATCTGTTGTGCTGCGCCTCAATAGGGTCCCTGGTACCCTGTTCCTGACTCTGTTGATAACTTCACAGAGGAGTCAGACCATGTGTTGGCCTCACCAACCAGCCTATGGTCTTCAGGCTTTTCCACCTGAACCTGTTTCATATCTTTACCAACTGGGTTCTTTGGGACTGGTGTTCTTTCTCATTATGTACTGTGGACAGTCTGCACCTCTGAGCGGTCTTCCCTGGGGCCGCATTTTGGGGTACCAGGGGTGGCCTTTGTCTGCTGGACCTGAAGGGGGGGTCACTGGCAGTGGACGGCTCTGCCCCTTGTCCAATGCTTATAGAAACAAACGGCCTGAGCCTAGGGACTCGGCAGAAGCATCTGGTAAGTTCCAAGTGCCGCCAGCCAGGAGTCCTGTCTCCTCAGTATTACTTTCTCTAGAAAGTGGCTTTAGAGTAATTTAGGACAGCGTCATTTCAGTGTTAGGCTCCAGCCTCCTGAGACCTGGATTTTGGACTGGGGAGTGGTGCTTTCATATGACCAGGACCCTCTAACCACAGCCACGGCTGGAGGCTCCACTTGGCAGATGCAGGCTCCTGCTATGGGTTGCTTCTGATTCCTCTAGCTTTTCGCTATTCCCCTCTTTGTCTCAGCTCTGGCCTTTCTGGTGGGTCTCTGTGACCCAGAGATTGAGGACTACAGATGTCCTCTTATTGGACACTGGGACTCTGGTCCACCTCATAAAGAGGCGGATGTGTACCCAAAGGGTTTGTGAGCCCATTGATGGAAGAAGCCTCGGAGTGAGCAATAGTGGGAACTTCCAAAGGTCTAGCCTGCTCCTCTACACACCATCTTAGGGTTTGGCTGGTGCTTCGAGACCCTAACATTTCTGGAGTTTTCCCTTTTTGGTTTCTGAGCCAGGGCTGTCCTTGACCACAGTGTCAACCAGCCGGGCGCTGAACACTATTGTGGAACCAGGACTTCCTCGGGCTTATTTCCATTATTCAGAGACCTGGAAACGCTTGACTCCAGACACATGTACATGGGCTCTGCAATGTGGAGAGCCTTTCTGATCAGAAATCCAGAAGCATGGCTTTCCTGTCAAGTACTAATTATAACAATGGCTTTTTTCAAAAGTGCTTACCAGATCTCCAGGTCTCGGTGTGTCTTAGACGCATGCGTTTTGTTTTAGAAGCTCTAGAAGATAGAGTCCCAGGCACCAGCCAGCCTCAGGTAACCAATTCCCAGGCACCAGCCGGCCTCAGGTAACCAATTCCCAGGCACCAGCTGGCCTCAGGTAGCCATAAGAGCCACGCTGGAATCCACATTGTCATCCTTCCTTTAGGTGTGTTCTTTGAAGCCAAACATTTGGCCTGCTTGATATAGTCATTTGCTTGTTAACACCTATTTAAACACCTGGGTCCCTACGTCTGAAGCACCTCCCTCCACCGATACCCGCCACTCTTCCTCCCTCCCCGCCACAGTCTGTCTAGCCGCTGTCCATCTTTCCTTCTGCCGCTGTCCATCTATCACCTGGCATTCAGGTGTTGGTCTGTCTAGTCATGAAACAAGATGAACGAGTGACGTGGAATCTGAAATACCCCGCCTCTCTCAGCCTTTGAAACGCTAGAATTGCCTAGTTAGTGAGCTGTGTTGTGTCTGGCACTGTCTGAGGCTCTGCAGACAGCCGTGAACCACAGGGCAGGCTGTGGAAGCTGGCTTCTGTCGGTCAGAGAGATGGATAGATAAAAATTCATGTTAACTTGTGATATATGTCAGAGGGATGGGGAGGGGAGAGGGAGGGGGAGGGAGGGGAAGGAGGTAACTCGGCTATTGGGTAAGGATTTGAAATCACAACTGGCTAGGGAATGTGCGTTTCGAACAGAGAGGACAGTAAGAGCCAGCCATGTAGTGTTCGGTGGAGGCCATCTTGCCTGAGGAATGCTGTTGTGCTGGTGTAGAGTAAGGCCTATAGTCTAACAGGAGGCCTTGCAGCAGTCTGACCTCAGGGCATTCCCAGAGGCTACGCCCAGGGCCTGAGTCCTCAGGGCTGGCCCCAGGTCTTGGACTCACTGCCTTTGTGATTATGTGTGTCCTGCTCACTGGCCTCACTCTGTCTGTCTTTCCTCTTTTCTTCCAGAACACTACAGTTATGCGTCCCCTAGTGTCACCTCGACCCTGCCCCTTCCCACAGCACACTCTGCCTTGCCAGCAGTGTGCCACGACCTCCAGACGTCCACCCCAGGCATCTCAGCGGTTCCTTCAGCAAATCATCCCTCCAGTTATGGAGGGGCTGTGGACGGCGGGCCTTCGGGATACTTCCTGTCCTCTGGCAACACGAGACCCAACGGGGCCCCGACTCTGGAGAGTCCGAGAATCGAGATCACCTCCTACCTGGGCCTACACCACGGCAGCGGCCAGTTTTTCCACGACGTGGAGGTGGAAGATGTACTTCCTAGCTGCAAGCGCTCCCCGTCTACAGCAACCCTGCACCTGCCCAGCCTGGAAGCCTACAGAGACCCCTCCTGCCTGAGCCCAGCCAGCAGCCTGTCCTCCAGAAGCTGTAACTCGGAGGCCTCCTCTTATGAGTCCAACTACTCCTACCCGTACGCGTCCCCCCAGACCTCTCCGTGGCAGTCACCCTGCGTGTCCCCCAAGACCACGGACCCGGAGGAGGGCTTTCCCCGAAGCCTGGGTGCCTGCCACCTGCTGGGATCGCCAAGGCACTCCCCGTCCACTTCTCCGCGGGCAAGCATCACCGAGGAGAGCTGGCTTGGTGCCCGCGGCTCCCGGCCCACGTCCCCCTGCAACAAGCGCAAGTACAGTCTCAATGGCCGGCAGCCCTCCTGCTCACCCCACCACTCACCCACACCATCCCCCCATGGCTCCCCTCGGGTCAGCGTGACCGAAGACACCTGGCTCGGTAACACCACCCAGTATACCAGCTCTGCCATTGTGGCAGCCATCAACGCCCTGACCACCGATAGCACTCTGGACCTGGGTGATGGGGTCCCTATCAAGTCTCGGAAGACAGCACTGGAGCATGCGCCTTCTGTGGCCCTCAAGGTAGAGCCGGCTGGGGAAGACCTGGGCACCACTCCACCCACTTCTGACTTCCCTCCCGAGGAGTACACCTTCCAGCACCTTCGGAAGGGTGCCTTTTGCGAGCAGTATCTGTCGGTGCCACAGGCCTCGTATCAGTGGGCGAAGCCCAAATCTCTTTCCCCGTCATCATATATGAGGTAAGCAGCCTCCAACTGGAGTTGGGCATATGGTAGGGGTGTGGCTGGGGTTGGGAAGAGCCTGCCCTGGCTTCTCTCTGGAGATGATGGTATCTTGGGACTTGTAGCATTATGACAGTCCCCTCTGTCCCCTCTTCTGGTGATAGCTGACTCTGCCTGCTTGTTCCTCTTCTAAGGACACCTTGAACTAGATTAGGGGACCCTAACTTTTTGGAGGCGTGTTCACAGGTGTCAGGGTTGCAGCACACGAGTTCCGTGCTGCTCTACAGCTCTGCTTCCAGCGAGGCTCCTCACACATGCACAGCTGTGTTGGTAATAAGCCGAGGGAGGCAGCTATCCTCCTGTGGATGTTCTGCCTGCTGCTCGCCCACTTCCTCTCTATGCCTTAATCGCTATCTATCACCATGCTGGGGCAGATGGGCCCCTCAACTCCACAGTCCCTCAGAGCAGCCAGCTCACCAGATTCTACCAGCAACGCAGCTACCACCTCCCGTCTTGCTGGCTGTCTGCTAACAGGGAGCATGTTACAAACCTCTGGCCTTAAGTTGTTGGTTTTTCTTTTTTTTTTTCTTTTTCTTTTTTCTTTTCCTTCCTTCCTTCCTTCCTTCCTTCCTTTCTTTCTTTCTTTCTTTCTTTCTTTCTTTCTTTCTTTCTTTCTTTCTTTCTTTCTTTCTTTCTTT
>NC_034604.1:73539226-73544800 GCF_900095145.1 Mus pahari | reverse complement strand
CTTCCTTCCTTCCTTCCTTCCTTTCTTTCTTTCTTTCTTTCTTTCTTTCTTTCTTTCTTTCTTTCTTTCTTTCTTTCTTTCTTTCTTTCTTTTTACGGGATGCAGGGGCTGCTTGCGATTCACCAGGTCCATTGAACCAGCTCAGTGCTTTTATTTTTAACTAAACAGCTTTCCTGTCTGGTGTACCGCTTGTGACGCCTGGAAGGGTGCTTTCTGCTCCAGGGTTTTCAGCTGAGGCATGACAACATCCACTCAGGCCATTGAGTGTGCATGGGAAATCAGTAAGGATGGTTCCATGAGGCAGCTGTGACACCCAGGGACTGTCCTTTGGCAGGGACAGTCTAAGGCCTTCTGCTTCAATTTTGCCTCCTTTCCCTCCCCTTCTCCTCAGGGCAGACTCACCCCCCACCTGGGACATTACCACCTGGTATTTGGCACCCTGACCTCTAGATGTAGACAGTGACTATGAAGCTGTTAACTCCACGCAGTGCAGCCACATGGCCATGTCTTGAGGGGCCACTCTGGGATGTGGGGTGGCCAGCTGGGAGTGGCACTGCTGAACCTTTCTGTGAGAGGTGGCAAGGGGAAGGCCCAAGCGAGTTGCTAAGCGCTAGGAGCCTGTCTTGGGCAGAGAGACTGAGGGCTGGGGTGTGGAACAGAGCTGTTTCCTGTCTTGCTGCACTCAGGGCTCTGTCATTCTATCCTGTGTCCCTCCATCTGTCCTAGGAGGCCCAGAGGGCTAGCCATGTCATTAGAGCATCTCAGGGACAAAGTTTATCTCAAAGGCAGGGGAACCCCAAATCCATAAAGAACTACTGTGCCTGCCATACTGTTAGTAAGATTTTTAGTTAATGAAAACCGACTTTTATTTATTTCAATGGTGGTCCCCTCAGCTCGGTCATCAGCACCCACTTTTGATTTGCGGTGCATGGACAGTGAAGGTCACTGTTGCTCACAGAGACTTGATGGAACTCCTGAGACCTAGGGAGGAGTAATGTACTAAAATATATCTGGAGCCATAGCAGTACAAGCTTCTTAAAAGTTAAAAGCAGATATGCACATGCGTGGTGTGGGGCTGGAGTGACGGGAACCGCAGACTAGTGGCCTTTAAACGGCAGGCACACACGGTCTTCCAGGTCAGGGGCTGGAAGCCCAAGCTGGAGGTTGTGTGGCGGCTGGTTCCTCCTCCATGCTACCCTGGCTTGCGCTAGCCATCACCACACTGTGGGCCACAGCCAAAGTACTTCAGACCTGGATCTGGGCTCATGTTAGCGACACCAACTTGGTCACCTTTCAAGGTCCTTTCTCCAGATCAGTTGCCCTCTGAGGTTCTGGGGCTTAGAGTCCAAATTAGAGCTTTGGGGACACAGATTAATACCTGACTGCCTATATATATATATTTTTTTCAGGGAAATGACAAAATGTCTTCAAACATAAAATTCACCTTTTCCTTTCCTGCTTTCTTACTTTGGTTTTTCGTTTGTTTGTTTGTTTGTTTTTGATTTTCATTTTGTTTCTTGGTCTTGGGTTTTTGTTTTTGTTTTTGTTTTTGTTTTTGATCTTCACAGAGACGGAGGTGTCCTCCCTATGTTGGGCATTCCTAGTGGTCCACAGTTGGCCATCTGCCCAGCCCGACCTGCCAGGGGCACAGGCCCTGGAAAACTGTTTTTTCCTCTACTTAGGACCACTGACCGTGGCCCAGTGGCCTGTGATCCCGTGGTCTTTATCTCATGGGCTCAGAGCCCCTGGGGTTTCTGTGATGCTATGACATTCCTATGAGCTTACACAAACAAACACCACCTCATCCTGGGGGTTGAAGTTCACCTTTTCCCACTGTTTTGGTTCACCTCGAAATCTGTTTCCTGGTCCCTTTGAATGGGTTTCTGTAAACTCCCTCATGGCTGCTCTAGGCAGCTCGGAGCTCACGCGGGGAGTTGACGTGGATGGCCAGACTCCTTCCCCACAGATGCTCTTAGTGGACAAGCACCAGGTAGCAGGGACTTGGAGGTATCCCTGAAAGGCTGTGTTCCCACATGTCCTCCAGATCTGGGCTGGAGAGTTCCCACAGCGTGAATCTACCTCCACCGCCCAGCCTGGGCACCGTGCCTCCTCCAGGCTTGTCGGTCCATCCCGGCTCAAAAGAACACACTGCAGTTGTCTTCCCGAGGGAGTCCTACTGTTCTGGGGCCATTTCACTTTAGGGATCTTGTTTGTTGTTTTCTGGGTTACCCACTTCCTCTCCTGTTCAGGGCACTCCAGTCAGCTCTACGGGACAGGTCAGAGAACGGTACCAGAGTCTATCACCGAAGAAATTATATCTGTAAAGCTAATTAAAACAGCGGAAGGACTTTCACTGTTTTGGGTACAGGCTTTAACTGCATGCCACTGCTGGAAACTGGCACAGAAGTTGAGGGACCTTGCTTGAACATCACCGATAGTGATGACAATGGCAGATACCTTCTGTGCAGGTAGAGCCATCTTCTATGTCCCTGCTGAGCACGGGTAAGGAAATGGCCAGGAGTGACAGTGTGGAACTGCATGCTGACACCTGTCAGTGTATGTGGAGGGTGCACATCAGCACACATGCCTCTAGAGATGACAGTTTACAGTAAATTGTTCCTGGATGTAGTTTTCAGATGGTAGCTTTTAGGGAATTGTGTGTGGTTGTGTCTGTGTACGTGCACGTGTGCACTTATACATACACACACACACATATGCACACACGGAGGTTATAGGTCAACTTGGTGTGTCTTCTCTATCCCTCTCTACCTTCTTTTTTGAGATAGCATCCCTTATTAAATATGAAACACATCAGCTCAGCGAGGCAGGTGGGCAGATGAGCTTCAAGGATTCGCTTGCTTTCCCACCCACATTGCTGTGGCTACAGCTGTGTTCCACAGCACCCAGCTTTTATGTGACGTCTGGGGATCCAAGCTCAAGTCCTCATGGGAACATAAACAGCAGGCATTTCCCCATCATGCTACATCCATGGCCTCTTTAGAGGACGTTAGTATTAACCCAAAGGAACTGAAGTTTAAGTGATTGTTCTGAGCCAAAACTTCACAGAGCACCTGTGTTGGGCGACAGAGCTTGGGTCAGCTCGGCACAGTAGCATTTTCTTTCCTTCTAAGACAGGCTCATGGGAAGTGTGTTAATATCCTCAGCCAGCCTGACCTCTGGACTTGCCTATAGAAAGGCAAAGTTACATGAGGAATTCTGATAAAGAAGAACTGGTTTGGGACTGGCAGAAGTGTTTTCACGAAGAGTGTTCATGATGCTGAGACACATTTGCTGAGCAAGATTGTGAGGTGTTGGTCATTGCATTCTAAAGAAAAGAATTCCCAAGGGGTGGGGCCGACTTGGCAAACAGCTTTTGTTCAGAGAGCAGCTTGGTTCAGAAGATAAGAAACGGGCATTGCGTTAAAATCAGTTTAGGTCAGACCTTGCTTCTTTCAGGTTTTGGCTGTGATGTTGGATGCCTGGATGATACCAGTGGCTTTGATGATATAAATGCACAAGTGTTAGCTTCAAAGGGTCTAAGTCCTCTTGCATTTGAGGTTATCAGAATAGCTCAGAGTTTATCCTGAGTGGGAATAAGATATAATATGTCTGTAGATGGGTCACAATAAATCCAGCTCTTATCTTCTCCACACTTACCTACCACTCTCCTCAGGGGGTTTTCAGTGTCCTTGTAGCCTGGGGAAGGCACAGTGTCTGTGAAAAATAGTTTTGGCTCCTGAGTCCTCAGGAGTGATGGCTCACCTCAGGACTATGTTGGCCAAATTGGCCTGCCCATACTTCAGACATCTGCCAAAAACATCCTTGTCTTTGGGCTTTGGTGGGCTCATTGGGTCCATGATGGTCATAGATTGGTTGCGAACTCGAGTCTAGGAAGGCCCTGACCTTCTCTACAGCACAGAAGGGCAAGTGAATCAGTGGCCACAGTGTGCACTGTTCAGAGATAGGTATTAAATGAAGCTTACTGACTGGGAAAAGTTAATGTCGTGTGCCGAGAGAACCAGCCAGCAGGCGACAGGCACAGACAAAGCATCCAGGCAGAGGCTGTGGCAGGAAAGAGGGAGGTTGCCACAGGTGAGCCCATGGGCATGCAATCTGTGTTCTCAAGAGCTATCTGCTGTTTCTTCTTGGCTTTGTAATTGGCCTCTGATGTCCCTGCCCCACTTTGGGGAGCACACGCACTAGCCTCACCAGGTGGGGTGTCATACCCATCTTCCTGCTGTGCTATAGACCCCAGATATCCCTGGAGGAGGAGGAGGAGGAGGAAGAGGAGGAGGAGGAGGAGGGAGGGGTAGTTTGGGACTGGGAAGAACCGTCTTTCACCCCAACCACATCTTAGAGAAGCTTTGCAGATAAGCATTGGGCGGTGTCAGGGCTCCACACAGCCAGTTCATCACTGACAAAGTTCAAAGGAGGTCCCTTGTGAACTTGCCCAGATGCTAACTGATAAAGCCAGGACAGACACTCAAGATGAGTTGACCCTAACGCCTGAACCTCTGTGATGCTCCTGACTCTTAGTTGTTCTGCGGAGTCTGTCCTGGAAGGTGCTCTATGCAATATGGGGGCAGCAGGGCCTTCAGAGCAGGATTAAACCCAACTCTCGGTGGAAGGACACAGTGGCGAGCGTCAGAGCCTGAGCCTGAGAACTCGCTGGCTCTAGAGAATAGGACTGTCTTCTAAGGCCTTTGGGGTTGTGGGTGCTGCATTTAAGACCTGGGAGGTTTGTGTATGGAATTCTCCATTCACTCTCCTCGCGCCTCTGCAGTGGTACAGGGTGACTGCGATGCTGGTTCATGTCTGTTCAGTTTAATAATTGGAGAATGGGCCTTGCCTCATTTACTTCTGCCTGGAAAGTTAGCCTGGTGTATCAGTTAGGACTTTCAAGGAGGCCATGAGAGCCAAGCTCTGTCAGTATGGGGGATGCTGGCCTTTGGATTTCCTTTGAGCACTCTGTAAAGAAAGCGGAACTCATGCACTTCCTCCTTCTTGGGGAGAGCATGATGACATCAATCTTTGAGGCTTTAAGCTCAGGCTTTTAAACTGTAACCATCTAGACTTAATTGTTGCCAGTCTCGGAATAATCAAAATGTAACTTTGTGTCCCCCAGGAGGGCGAGTAGACTGTCTGCTCTCGGTTGTTCTCGGTCAGCTCTGTCAGTCAGCTCTGGGAGTGTTCTGCCTCTGCAGCCTTCACCAGTCTGAAGTTTAAGACTTCCCATTTTGCTAAATGGCTGGGAGGAAGTGTCCAGGGCCACATGCCCCAGTGACCACAGATGAAGCAGTCATATTTCTGCTCACATGCTTTCGTCTGAGGAAAGTTGTGGGGAGTCGTTGGTAGTTACAGTTGGGGTTGCCTGTGGAGCGATGTCTCTGCCTACGGATGAAACCCAGCTGGGAGACAGTGGTATGGTGTGGTGGTGTGGATGGGTGTGTGTGACACGTGCACGTATGTGCGTATACATGGATGTATAGACTTGAGAACATCATCAATTATTATTACCCAGGCTTCGTCCACTTTTTCTGTGTGTGTGTGTGTGTGTGTGTGTGTGTGTGTGTG
>NC_034604.1:73515453-73539117 GCF_900095145.1 Mus pahari | reverse complement strand
GGGGGGGGGTCTCTTACTGGTCTTGCTTGCCAGGGATCGACCTGTTTTCTGCCTTCATGGGTCTGCCTTTACTTTTTCCCCCTAGAATGTGGGTTCTGGGGACTAAACTTAGCTCCTGTGCTTCCAAAGCACTTTGCTAACAGTGCCATCTCTACGGTCCCCTGTCTTTTGGTCATCTACTCTGAAATCCCTTCTGGTGACAGGAGTCTGAGGGGCAGGCATTGCTGTACTTGGAAGAACAGCCAGGGAAGCTGCAGCTAGTGTAGGATTATGAGAACACTTACCACATCTCCTGAAGGCCCACATACACGGGACTATTACAGATCTCTGCCAGGTGAATCACCTGTAAGGCAGAGAGGACTTGCCTGCCGTGATAGCTTAGGCAAGACATGTGTCACCACTGGCCGCATCTGGCCATTAGAAGGTTTCCTTTGGGACATGGTGATCATATGCACATATTCTTCAGATGCAAACATTTCCAGGAGGTTTGGTATAGGAATGGCCATGCACCCCAGCCCTGGCCCATGGCAGTCCTACATAGATTGGCCACCCAGCTCTGCCCTTGCTCTATAAGCTGTTTCTTCCAGAACAGGATCTACTCAGGTCACCAAGATGCACATGGTGCATCTTCACAGAGACCTGTGCAAATGCCTAGCTTAACCCATGTAGGTGACTGTGGCTGTGTGTCCAAAGCTCCAGGTCATCTTTCTATGATGACCTTGTTTTTGCTGGAACCAGACCTTTAGAGCCAAGGGGCCCTGGGCAGCCAGTGACACTGATGGCCTGAAGTCCCTAAGCTAGGAACAGAGCTGTGGTGCCTTGTATAAGTGTCAGACCGCAGTTGTCAATTCTACAGGAGGAGGCAGGATCTCTGCTGCGTGTCTAGGATCTCCAACCCTGGGCCAAGGTGTCCAAACTGTTCCATGTCCCATGATCATTAAGGAATATCTGCCTTGTGACAGCCCAGGGAATCATGGCTGACAGGAGGGAGCTTGCTTCAGACAGCCATAAATGCCATTGGCTTCCCTGCAGGTTGCTACCATGTTCTACAGACTGAACCAACTTTCAGAACTTGACTGGCAACTGTTACCGAATTGCTTGGACACCAGGCTGTAGGTCGTGGCAGAAGTGTGTCGTGGCAGAAGTGTCCCGTGACTTGCGTGTGTGCCGTCCTGTGTTCACTAGTGCGATGTTCGAGTTACTGTGTCGAGTTACTGTTTGTTTCAGTTTTCATTTTTCATAAGTAACGCATGGCAGGTGTGGCCTAAAGCATTCTCATTATTAAAACATCAGTGATACGAGTCCCCGATCAGCTGCAGCTGCTGGGCGTTGCTCAGTGGCTAGAGAAAGGCTTGGGGTGGAAGAGGAAGCTGGGTGCACAGGGGAAATGCAGGGTATGCAGATGTCAGGCCTGCCTCAGGGCAGAGGGAGCAGGAGAGGCTATATAGCTCCTTTCTCACAACAAATCCTCCCGAGAAATATTCTCCATCTTTCCTTCTTTCTTTCTTCTTTGTTTTCCAGTCTGAAACAGGTAAACAGGGCAGAGACCCTTCTAGAATCTGGCTAGAGATCCAGGAGCCCAGATCTCCTGGAGCCCGGAGATTCAGCCTAGCTCCCGAGCTCTGCCCTCCACCCACCCGGGACCTAGGTGGCAAGAGTAACCCTCACAATGACGAGATACCCAGCCTTGGAAGGCAGTTCTGGGGCTTCAGATGCACAAGAGGCTCATGGGATATCCATGGGTCAGGGAGGTCTTAGGGTGAAGGGCAGAGTACCCCAAACCTGGAAGAAGCACTTCCTTGGAGATGTCCTGCACTCTCACTGGTAAGATCTTGGGAAACAGCCACTGTATGAGGTCTGTGAATCTGCAGTTTTAACACACACATGTAGCATACACAAACTCACATGCCTTCGAGGTTTTGCCCTCCTCTTTGGCAAGAGTGTTCCCTGCCCTGTGCCCCAGCCACAGGACCAGCCCAGGGCTTAGGGTGGATAGAGTTCAGGATAAACGGAACCCTCATTCTGATGCTCTTAGGCTGTGTCAGGACCAGGATAGCAGGGAACATCTTATACTGCACAGCTGTTGTGGTAGAGGCTAGACCACAAAAGGAAGAGGCCGGCGGAGGGCAGCCCTTTTGTCCCAAGCCTGTCTCTAGATGGGAAAGTTGGGGACTGGGCCATTTTCCTTCTCTATTCCTGCTTATGCCTGTGGGTGGGGCCTGTCTCCCGCTTGGGTATAGAAAGGTGTCACTTTTAGTAACATGCCCAAAATACTAGTCCAACAGACAAGGATGGCTGGTCACCAGTCTCTCAGGCAGGATGGTGGTGTGCCAGAGCCCTTAAAATATTCCAAGGTGTCCTGGTAGCTGAGGCCTTGTTCCTACCCCCACCCTTTCCATCTGAAGAGGAAACATTTTGTTAAGGGTTAGCTTATTGGCGCCTGTGGTCCCTAAGGTCCTCCCAGGTTGCTTTGAGAAAGGTGGGAGCTCAGGGACCTGGACTAGGCAGCCAGGAATCCTTTGCAGAGATGGCCCTCATGTTCTGAGCAAGGAAACTAGCCTGCGTGCCCTGACCCCACCAGGCCAGCCCCTGCGCTGTCTGTCCATCTTGGCTGAGGTGGCTACCAGTCCTCTTCTGTCTAGGCACTGGCTGGACCTCTAGAAAGGCCAGCCCCTCTTGGGTGAGCCAAGCGTTCCCAGGCTGAGAGTCCTGTGGTCAGGGGGCCAGAGCCCAGATGTGCACTCTTGACAGTGTTGCTGGGTGGTCCTGGGCTTGGCCCTGGATGGATGGACAGATGAAACCCTTGAGGCCCAGAGTTTGCAGAACCAGCCAAGAAGTGCATCGATGGCCTTCCGCAACCCTTCCTCCCTCCCTCCCTCCCCTCCACCCCCCCCCCTCTCTGGAACCCTTGGTCTTTCTTAGTTAGAGGAAGGCCTTTGGCTGCCGCCCCCTTGTTGATGTAGTCAAAGGTCTTGTTTCCCTTTAACTGGCTTCCATTTTTTTTCCACGTGAGCAGACTTTAGGCTTGGGCTAGGTTTGTAGTTCCATGGACCTCAGGGTGACTAAAGCATAGATGGCCTTCACGGTTTTCCCTGTAAGATCTGCGCAGAGGGCTTTTAAGTATGGATGGTTCAGAATGGAAAGGATTCTGCCCAAACTACGTAAGCGAATCCATCCACTCTGAGTTCCGGTGCACAGGAATTAATCTTGTACCTGTAGCTGGGATGGCTTTCCGTGAAAGCTGGCACAGCCTGAGGACCAGAGCTTACCTCCCCAGAGCACACATAAACCTGTATGTCGTGTGTACCCATAATCCCTGAAGGAAAAAGAAAAGGAGAGACTGGCTTCTCTTTAGAAATTCATGGCTAGCTCAGCCTCGAATGAGCAGCAGGATCCACCAGGGAGATCCTGTCTTAAGTAGTGTGGGAGTGGATGGCCAACACCTGAGATTGTCTTCACACATGAACACATACACACGTACACATGAACACATACACACGTGCACATGCTGAGTTGCAAAGGACAAACAAAACCATTCAGCATTCTTTGTTAATACAAACTAGGTCTCATTACTGTGTAACCTTTTTCTCCCCGACCCCCAAATCCCCATCCTGAGACAATGTTTCTCTGTGTAGCCCCAGCTGTCTTGGAACTCACTCTGTAGACCAGGCTGGCCTCAAATTCAGAGATCCACCTGCCTCTGCTTTCTGAGTGCTGGGATTAAATGAATATGTCACCACTGCTAGACTGCCATCTGCCATTACTATGATATTTTATATATATCATACACACACACATATACATACATACATACATCATACATACATACATACACACATACATACATCATACATTCACACACACACATGCACACACGTAATTAAAAGAACCACTTACCATGTAACTTAATATGCTGCCGTGGTGATCATTTCAGCTCCCGCTCTTCAAATCTGCCCCTGACAAGTCAGGGCTTTCCTTCCCATTGCAAGACAGTTTAAGGCCAGAGCCCCTGGCTTGCCCTCTGCCCCTATGTGCTCATTCTGAGCGCCTGTTGTCTTTCTGAAGCTCATCTGTACATGTTCTGATGTGTACAAGATAGGAACTCAACTTTCTAAACGGATTCTGACACCGCTGCCTCGCCTAGGAATTCACACAAAGCAAGCCCTGATCTCAGGCCCGTGTTTGCGGCTCCCTAATTTGGAATTTTCTTAGCAGTCTTCGGGCAAGGGTTTGGGTGGATCCTTTCATCAGTCAACATTCCCTCCCTCGTGTCTGCCTTTTTGCTTCCCTCTCCTCTCTCATCCTGGCAGTTGTGTGACACTCACACCCCCATATGGATCTTGGTGAAGGTTGTTTGACTCTTCTGTGTGGTGTGAGCCCTAAGGCACGCTGGGTTCAGACTTTGGTAGCCCAGTGGCCTTTGTGTGGCTGCGGCTGCAGATGCCTGTGCCTCTCTGTGGGATTTAGCGACGGCTTTAACCCTAGAGGTCAGTACACAGAGCAAGCTTGCCCTTCCCAACACATCCCACACAAGGTGGCAATGAGGCTCCTGGGCTATAAATTGCCTTTCCCTGCCCCCCCCCCCCCGAGGTATATTAGAGTCTGGAACGAAGAGGAAACTATGTGGCCTTGATACTCTCAATCCTTAGCTGCCCAGCCGTGGCTTAGCCGTGGCTCTGAGCTCTGGGGCAGGTAACACCTATGCTTCCTGTGGTGAGCACACTTCTGAGTTGCCCGGGACCCTGTGGTCATGAAAAGGCGAGAGGCAGAACTCAGAACAAACAGGAAGCAAAGCGTTGTCTCGAAAGACTCTGTCACCCACTGGTGTTCTCTGAGTACACAGCTGAGATCCGTGCTTGGTTCCAGCCAAGGAGTGAGGTACCTGCATGGAGAGATTAGGAGCTGGGACTGGAGAGACTTGTGTGCCCCTGAGCTGGCTGGCTGAGCTGCCTGAGGTGCTAATGAGGTTGTGCAGAACCTCTGCTTAGGGGAGAGATGAAGCTGGCCACTGCCAGCGACAGGAACCAGGGAACGTGAGCCCACTGTGGCCTCAGGTTTGGGATCTGGTTTGGAGTTGGTCACTGTGCTGTGACCTGTTTGCCACAGCATTTTCACGTTTCCTGTCAGTCGGAGGCGGAGCCCTTTCTCATGGGAACAGTGATTCAAAACAGGAGAGCTAGTGGGTTCTCCCTGCGCTGCGCCCACATACCAAGCACTGGGGAAGGTCTGACTCGCCCATTATCAGGGGAAGCTGCCCATCATTCCCACGCAGCCTGTCCTCCCATCCTTCCTCCCCCAGCATGGAGGCTACATCAGCCTGGTCCCTTCAGACCCTACGGCAGGAGGCCACCCTGCTTTGTGACCCAAGGGTCCTCAGGACCCCCAGAATCAAGGAAAAGACATACACATACATAGACAGGCACATGCACATGTGAGTGCACACACACACCACACCCACGTACACACACTTGCGCTCTCTCTCTCTCTCTCTCTCTCTCTCACACACACACACACACACACATATGCATGTGCGCACACACAGATATACACACACATATACACAGACCCACACACATGGACACGCACGCACACACAAACATACACATGCACACACACTCACACACACAGAGACACACTCATGCTCACACACACTCATGCTCTCTCTCACGCACACACCATTTTCTTGAGTGAATTCAGGAAAACATTCTAAACGTGTTCAGAACTGCTGAATGCATGTTTTGAACAGGCTGAGAAGGACCATGGGTACTCGATATGAAGCTTAATGATAGAAAAAGAGGACTGGCTCCAGATCTCAACATTTAACAGGTGTTAGTCAGCACACACGGCCCAACCACAGGAGGCTCACCTCCAGTCTGCACAGTGATGTGTTTCTTTTAATTATTTATTTTATGGTTGTGTCATCATAGTACACACGTGGAAGTCAGAGTATAACATGCAGGAATGAAATCTCTTCTAGCATGCGGGTCCTGGGGATCAAGTCAGGCCTTCAGACGGGGCAGCAAGTGTCCATGCCTCTGGTTCCATTCCTCTGGTGCTTAGCGAGGGTTTTTAAAAAATATTTATTTTATTATTTTTAAGTGTGTGTGTGTGGCCATGTGCATATGAGTGCTAATACCTGTAAAGCCTGGTGACACTGGCTCCTCCTAGATCTGGAGTTACTGACAGCTGTGAGCATTCTGACAGGATGCTGGGACTCAATCCCGGCATCTCTGGAAGAGCAGCCAGTGCTCTGACTCACCGAACCATCCCTCAAGCCCCTGTAACGTGTCTTAGGATGTTTGTCGTGTGTAGTTAACAAGTCCTAACACTGCTCTGACGTGAGATTGCTCTTCATGGGTGGCAGTTTCAAAACAGGTTGGAAGAAGGTGCCAGACACATGGTACCTGACAGTGCTGGTGGCAGTGACTATGCTTCAGAGTGGCCAGCCTCTTCGGGAGTAGAGGCTAAGCCAGGAAAAGTGTCCTGAGGCCTCACAAGGTCTTCAGTAAGAAACAGGACCGAAATCAAGCAGATGACTAGTGGCCAGGTACTTCCAGAAGCTTCCTTCTGGGTCAGCAGGATTGTTCACGCTTAGATTTATTCTTTACATTCCATCACTCCTCTCTGTTGGGAGAGGAATCAGGTGTTGGGTGGACAGGCAACCAGCAGGGATGAGAATGTTCTGCGGGGCGGTCTGGGAAGTGAATACAGTATACAAGGCTGACGTTATGACGCATTGGTGCTGGGGCAGGAGGGGTCCTGATTCTTCTGGGAAGTATGAGGTTAATGCCTCAGGAACCCCAAAATGCTGACCCTGTTGTCAGGACAGGGTAAAGATATAGTCCCTGATTTAATTATGTGGACGTTAAATCAATGGTGTCTATAATAGCGGCGATGGACTGGCTAATAATCAAAGTCCAGCCATAAAGTAACATTTGCCTAATATTTGTAGTGCTGTTATTAAACAAAGTTCTTACCAATGAAAGATGCTCAAAATTTAACCTTTCTTTTAAATAGTCAGGATACCAAATTATATGTTTTGCCAAGACGTTCCCCTTTTGTATAAAATGTGTGCACATTCACAAGATTTCTAGATCAGCCATATGTGATAGAAGACTTGAAAGTGTGTAGGTAACTTCAGATTACTTCGTTTCTACAAATCAAGGGCTCTCTCATGCCCGCCTAGCCAGTTGTTTTCCAGGTGGCGTTGAGTGTAACTTGACAACATGGAGCTGACCTGAAGATGAGTTTGGAGGACAAACCCGTGGGTCACTCCTGAGTGCACAACTCTAGCAGGCAACTACAGCCCCTGGGTCTGATGTCAGAGACCCGTGGGCAGCAGAATCATGCTGACACCCTGCAGTCCAGGCCCCAGGGGGGCAGCAATGGGCAAGTGTCTTCAGTCAGGTTTCCTCCTCCACCCTAGAACCCATCTCTGATCTAAAGTGAAGTCCTGTGGGTTTGGAGAGCTGTCCGATTTACTGTGAAGTTTTTCAATCCGAGTTGACAATCTTAAATGTGTGAACCACACTCCTTTCTGCCCCTTTTCATCAGTCTCTGCCTGCCTGACTGCCTGTCTGCCTACCTGTCTGTCTGTCTGTGCCACTCACTTTTTAAAGATTTTTTTTCCTAGGGGTTGAAACTAGTCCTCATTGTGAAGTTTTCTTTTCTTCTTTTCTTTTCTTTTCTTTTCTTTTCTCTTCTTTTCTTTTTTCTTTTCTTTTTTTTCTGTCCACTGCCAAGCAGTCTTTCTGTGCAGATATAAGAAACTTGTATGCATATATAAGAAACACTGTGAAGGTGTGGGGTGTTTTGCACTGCCTCCTCCCACAACACCCGGGTACCCATTCTGCCCCTGGCTCTGAGGAGTCTGGCCCCACAACCCTGGAAACACATCATCCTCTCCTTGAAGTAGGAGTCTGCTCAGCTCCCGTGGCGTGCCTTCCCCGGGGATGCCAGCCTCCCTTCTGGCCAACCCCTCCTCTCTGATGCTCCTCCTTTTGCTCAGCAAGCTGCTGGAATCAGGGTGTATGACACACACAGGAAATGGCCCTGACAGGCCTAGCGTGAGCTTCTAAGCACATGGCAGCCCTTCCAGAAAGCCTTGCCCCTTCTGTGATGTTACTCTGGAGTCTCTGTGAGCACTGCCGATGGGCCAAGCCTGTGCCATCAGCCTGCATCTGTGCTGGGCAGATGCAGACACTCAGTGTTGTACTTACTATTGCCTGTTTGTGAGTCAGATTCCTAGAGGGACGACCCAGCTTGTACCCGAATGGTAACAAACACAGGTGCATCTTATTAGGACTGGGCTGGAAACAGGGGACGTGGCAGTCTGGAGCGGGGAGTTCTCTGGAGTCTGCTGTAACTCGGCATTGCAGAGGGAAGTTACTCCCAGAGCCCCATTTGGCCAAGGGTGCCTCTCAGGTCTTTCTCTAGAGAGGGATGACCCTTCCTGTTCCTAGCAAAGAGTATCCAGAGCCCCATTGCTGATTCTCCTATCTGCAAGCAGGCTATGTCTGCACCACTTCCACGGCTCTGGACAGTAGATTAAGTTAGCTTTTAAAGACTGGCTGGCTTCTTTAATTCATGAAACACTGGCAAGCTACGACCACACATGATTACACAGTAACCATGGCCTTATGAAGACTTTACTCCCCTATCAAGATACTGCTGGGTGGTGTCGTCTGACAGCTGTGAGGGCTGATCCCCGGATGGTGCCCCAGGCACAGCATGGGCAACTCTGTCTTGGTGTGCCTGCACTTAAAACTCCTCTGTTCCTTTGCAGCCCGTCCTTGCCTGCCCTTGACTGGCAGCTCCCATCACACTCTGGTCCATACGAGCTTCGGATCGAGGTGCAGCCCAAGTCTCATCACAGGGCTCACTATGAGACAGAAGGCAGCCGGGGGGCTGTGAAGGCTTCAGCTGGAGGACACCCCATCGTGCAGGTATGGCATCTGCTCTGACCAGCCAATAGCTCATGCCTAAAACAGTTTTGGATTCACAGCTAGGGACTTTCCTCAGACGTGAAACACAGTGACCTCAGAGCCTGCTATGTTCCTTGTCTTCAGTAAAGTGATGTCCCAGTGAGTCCTTGATGAACTGGAAATGTCAAAAGTCAAAGTGTGTTCACGTACCTCCCTGACGATGCATCTTCTCGTAGGCACTAAAGAGGCAGGGCATCAGCCATTCCTCTCCTCACAGAGGGGCTGGCTGAGCAAAATGCCCAAGTCAGAGGGTATTTTTTGTGAATGGGTATCACTTTCATAGTAACATCAAGTTAAAAGAGAGACGGTATACAGGACCACTGTGAGTCAAGGGCTGCCTATGGGGACCATACAATGCTTTTCATTACATCTATAATGGTTTTAAAGGTTTGCCCAGAACAGACTTACTTGTAGACCAGGTGCCATTGCACCAACTGTTCTGCAACTCTATTCTCTTTCAAAACATCTCTGCCCCTGGAGCTAATGCGTGCTCTCCACCCACACCACACCACACCACACCACACCACACCACACTACACCATACCACACCACACCCATGGGATTGGTGGAAGCACCAGGTCTCAGGTCTACAGGGCTGCCTCTGCTTCCCAGTCTGCCTGGAGGTATTAGGGGGCAGGGTCTGAGAGAGAAGTTTATGAGATGGAGTTCTGAGGGAAAGGTGGCTGTGATGGGCACAGTCACACCTGTGGCACTTTGGGGAAGAAAAATAGCAATCCAACTAACCCAAGTCCAAGAATCTAGGAGCTGCTCAGTCCCACGAGGCTCATTGGTTCAGCTGGTCTTCTGTAGAAGTAGGCTCCAACAGATGTGCTGGCACGTAAGTGCAAGCAGGCAAAGATGAGTGAATCTTCCTTCTTCCAATGTCCTTATGTAGGCCTCCAGCAGAAGGTGTGGCCTACCAAGTCTGGATCTGGGACTTGCTTTGTCCCAGGCTGACCTTGAACTCAGAGCTCTCCTTGCCTCAGTCTCCTGGGATTAAAGGCGAGTTTTGCCTTGCCCGGGCCTAAGCTTTTCATGGCCGCTATGCCTCAAGATCTCCATGTTAAGATACAGGTTAGAATCCTGTGTGCCTTCCGTTTCTTGATTGTAGTTCATTCCAGGTGTAGTCAAGTTGACAACACAGGAATAGCCATCACACTAAGTCACCCTGAGCATTTAAATTCTGGGCTGTGATACAGTTTGTATCTGGTACGCTGCTCACCAATGGTGGCCAGGAGACACACTGGAAATTCAGAGGCCCAGCAATGTCACAGGTCCAGCTTGTTGGTCTCTCTCCACCTGGACATCAGTGTGACATCCCAATGGGTGGGGTGGGTTTGTCTTGGCTTCCCATTGTCCCACCCGTCCCCTTGTGAGCTTTAGATCCCAGACGTTACTGTTTTAAGCGCCGCCGCTGAGAAATGCTTGTTCTCTGGCTGACTCTGGTCACATGGTGTTTTGGAGAGCTCTTTACCCCAGTATCCCGACATCATAAACCTGGGTGCCCAACCCTGTTATTTCAGGACTGATGCAAACTGGAAGGGGTGCTCAGCAGGGTACCCTGTGCTTTTATTTTATTCCATTTAGGTAAATAAAGAGCTGGCAAGGGCAGGAGGCCGTGGAGACAAATGGCTGTTTGCCAACGCAGCAATCAGCCACATGGAATGAGCCAGGCGAGGTGCAGAAACGAGGCACTTTAGCAGCGCTTGTGGGTGATATTACGGTGATATTTGTGGCCTGTGTGCTCGATGCCAATTAATACCTACTTTGTTAGCCGCTTGATGTGATAAAATGCTGGGGGACATCAGTGAACAGCAGCTGGCTTGACATTTTAAGTTTCTACCCTTCGCAGGTGGAAGAGGTCAGGTAGAGCCTACCTTCAGCTGTGTTGGGTAACTACCGGTATTTACCTCTCCCTTCCTGCTGTGGTTTTCACTGAATGAAAGTGCATTATTGCTGAATGGAACAGATTTTAATAGGAGAGGAAATAAGTCTGTTAAAGAAAGGCAGGGGAGTAAGCGGAGAGATAATGCCAGGGCGCCTCCACTTACTTGGATCTTACAGGCAAGTGGTGCTGGGTGAGAGCGGGGGTTGGGGGGTGCTAATACTGTGCCCTCATTAGAAAGATGGAGCTTCAGGTGCGGGTCTGTGCCATCTTGGGCTTGGTGGTTGCTGTTGTAAGAATCCCTGCTGCTCTGGGGCGATAAAGCCAGGAGGGATAAAGCCAGGAGGAGTGTGGGGAGCCCTGGGTTTGGGGGAATCTGTCTGTCAGCCCCTGATCCCCGTTGCCTTGTGCTGCCCCTATAGAGAACAAGGTCCAGGTGTCTTGAGCTCCGGGCAACATTGTATCTCTCAGTGCAGACAACATCCAGGAGATTGAGGTATTTCTGAGGGATGGCAAATTCTAAAACAGTGTTTAAGAAGCACCCTCTAAATTATTTTTTATGCAAAATATGTATTTAATGTTTCTAACCATTACAAAGACCGAAGGCCACATTTACACTAAGTTAGTCACAAACCAATTATTTAATAGAAGCTATAAAATAATTGGGAAGAATATTTAGAATATCTCAAAAGATCTAAAATGGGAGGACACTTTACAAAAAGCCACGTAGGAAATAAAATTCCTCAACTTTAAGGTGGCATTGAGGGAAGGTGGCAAAACCAGGGACCACCGCTGCCACAGGACAACCACCCCCTCCTGCAACACTGTTGAAAGGCAAAGGAAAACATCCCCTAACTGAAAAAACGCCTAGTTCGGTTGCGTGTCTCATTGTGGGACATTAGCAACTCAAGGGGTTTCCTGGGATATTCTCCCAAAGTAAGCTCACACCTATGCCCGCGTGAGGAAAACAGCTAAAAAGAGGGCATTTTAGGGGATTTGTTTTCTCTTTTGGCTGGTGGACCACAAATTAGATAAAAATAGGATTTGCACGTAATTATGAAACACACAAAAATAGAAAACTCTCTTGGTTGCCATGAAAGTGCTGTAACCACAAAGTTCTACCCCAGGCTTCTGGGTTATTCTGATAGACCTGATAGTGCCCTCAGCTCTGATGTCTAACCGTCTTGCTTTTGGAGGAGTAAGGCCATGGTCCAGTCCACATGTCCAGTGTGTAGCCATTCCACAAGCCAGTTTGTGCCCGGTAGTCTCTGTAGCATTCCTCACTGTTGAGGGCATCCATCTCACCCGAGAACTCCTAGAAACTCTTGTTCAACACTGTCTTGGTAGCAGATCCACCATGATATTTTCCTCTGTGTCTCATGAAGTTCACACATAAAGACAGTAGCAATCTGCAAAGAATGGAGAACCCTAGGAGTGCCTGGGAAGACAATGGATAAAGGGAGAGATGCCCTTCACACTGGGGTCCAGAAAGAGGGCTTCTGGACAAGGATCCTCTCCCCTGAATGTGCTGTCAGAGACACTGGCCAGACTTGGACCTAACACCGTGCATCTCATCCTGTGCATGAGGAAGGGGCCACTGCATCTGGTGCAGCTTTGCCCTCGGTGGAGAGGCAGGGTCTGGGAAGGACCTGCCTGAACCGTTTGTCTGGTGGGAGCATCTCCCTGGGGTCAGTGTCCTCAGAACTCATTGTTCCCCACCAGGATGCTACCATTCCTTCCACAGAGGTCTGGACTAGCCATTCAAAATGGCCACAGGCTCCCGCTAGCCATTCCGTGGTCACCAAGCTACCCAGGCTTCAAGAAGTCTGGCCTTATAGTCTGCTATCATTTGAAAAGCCCTATCAGAAGGCACAGCCATGGGTTATCCTGGAATCAAGGAAGGGCTGGACAGGAGGGCTTATCTATAGTTTTCCTGGCAGCTCCCAGGAAAGAGCTACCTTGCAGCCCCTAAATGGACGTGGTCTGCACAAAGTCCCTGGTGACACGGTGGCCCCATTCAGTTAACCACTGTCTTCTATCAGTTACTGAGACAGGGGCTCCTACATCTGTCTAGAGCGCGTGCTGTGGTCTTGCTTCTGATGTCACATTGTAATGTGAGAAATGACCTAGATCTTCCTTGACTATGAATGACACTTGCCTTGGTAGAGCAGATGTCACAAATCCTCTGTCTACAGCAGGAGCCTCTCTAGCTCTCTCCAGCAAGTCTTCATTGAGTGTCATCCCTGTCTAGCAAGGTCCCTCCTGACCTTGATCTGGCCTCTGGCTATCAGGTCTCTGTGTCTGCTGGGTCTTAGCCACCACTGACTGAGGATCCAAATTCTCCAGAAACGAGACAGGGGACGTCTCTGTTGTCCTGGGCTATTGTGGCCTTGCGGGCTCCTGCCTATCGAGGCCCCTACTGGAGCGCGTGCAGTGCTTTGTCCTCTGGGGATTATCTCCCATCCGGGGGTCACAGACTCCAGCTCTGTTTACCAATCACCAAAATGACCTGCCTGATAGCATCTGCGCATCACACACAGGCCCGCTCTGCTTGAATAATTAATAGGCCACTGAAATATGAACACTCAGAAGCTGGTCAGCCCCTAACATTTAGGTTTGCAGAATAGGGCTTGCCATTTAGGACAGCGACCAGCAGAGCTACTGCCTGGCTGTGAAGGACTTAGATCAAAGAGACACAGATAGTGTCCCAGACAGGTGACCCTGGACTCCGGGTGGAAATAAGCAACATGCTCTCAGGGCACAGACAGCAGGTACCTGAGGATCTGTCGGAACCAGGGCAGAGTCATAGAGGAAGCCATGACAGGCCCTGGCTTGTGCTCCTGCACCGGGGCCAGGCAGCAGCCAGTAGGGACTCGTGACATTAGGGATCCTTCTGAGGTTACATAGCTTGCCCCCACCCCATATAGATTCATGGAAGGGACTTTTTCTATCGTGAAGACATTTGACAGCTGAGTACATCCACTGGAAGATGACTTGAATTTCTCAGGTTGTTCAAATTGTCTTCGAGCTAAGTCCTTGTTATAATTACTCTTCTTTCTTGGTAGTGTCTTTCCCCCCAAGTCCCACGGGGAGATTTAGCATGTCAAAAATACCATGAGAGAGTCAGTTCCTGAGGGGTTTCTAACCTCTGGACAGAAAGTCCCTCATCATTTGGTTTAGTGGCCTGGAATGCTCTGTCCTGTGTGAGCCTGCATCACCCCGGATTCCAGGTCTCATCTCTGGAGGCTAACACAGAGCCAGGGTCCTTCAAGGTGTTCTGGTCGGAGCACCAGAGCCCAAGGACAAGCTTTGAAATGCAGCATGTCACTCTGGCTGAGTCTGCAAACTGGTAAAGCATGCATACAGCAGAGGCTAACCTGCAGGCCTGACCCCAAAGCAGGAGCATGTTACCTAGAGTCAGTCAACCTGCATGAGGTCTGGATTAATTTTTTATGGATCAGCCTCGACACTGCATGGAGTCCTCTCTCCTTTCAGGACACTTCGAGGCAAACCTTCTCCTTTCCCCACTTATCATGTACAGGGTGACTCTCCTGGCCACCTGGATCCTGCCCCTGCCTTCCGCACATGCACTCAGCACCAAGGTCCAGTGTTCAGAAAACATAATAAGGGCATTCCATGAGGGAAGCTGCAGTCTCCTGAACACGCCGCAACTTTGCTTACTGTCCGTGGCAAAGCTAAGGGTCGACAGACAATTGGTAGTAAGAGACGAGCTGTCGTTCCAGGAAGACATCCTGGTAACTCTGTGGCTTTCCTTGGCCCTGAGGACCCATAAGTATCACAAGTGTCCCAGGCTACCCATGGGCAGCTGTTCGAATGTAGAAAAGATACCAACTGTAGAGTGCTCTCTTGGGAGGCTCGGAGGAATTGTTGTTTTCTCTCTGGGTCTGTTGCGCAACTGGTCCTGCCTCACCATGGGAGGTGGGGTGCAGAGAGACTACTGTTATGGACCTTGCCTGGCCTAAGGGGCTTCTTCTTTTCATCTCCTGGGGTAGCTCTGGGCTCCTGCCTGTGTGGATGGCTGCAGTTTGCCCTGTAGCAGCACGGATGGTTGCAGGACTTGCCTAGTCAGGCCCAGAGCCATGACCTCATTGGTCATGTTGGTAGATGTCCTTAGCAAGGACCTCAGGCTGAGAGGAGGAGCAGATTAAGGGCCGATGCCCCTCTGGTGTAACACAAAGGGTCTGGGGTGCCATCGTGGTATCGGTACAACAGGTAGCCTTTGTGAGCTTCAAGTGTTTTCGGTCCTTCATCCCAGATTCCCAGTTCTGTATCCTCAGCGTTTGGGGCTCTAGTCTGACAGTGAAGGTCAGGTTCTCTTCCATTCACTCCATGGATGCTCGATGCATGGCCACTGAGCCCTGTGAACTGATCCACACTGTAAACAGTAAAACCCACCAGGACGCTGGCCGCCGCTGGCCGGACCCTTCGAGGTAGGAGGAAGGGTTGGAGTTCAGGACAGCAGCTATATTCACTGGGCTTTCCCCTATGTTTCTGGGCTTGGCGTCACCATGGTAGCACGTTGTGACGCACTACATGGCGAGGTTGCTCCTGAGTGGCCTCTGCCCTGTAACACTAGCCTAGAGTGTCACCACGGTCACCGCTGAGTCGGGATGATTCCCAGGAGAGTGTACAGGTGGCGGCTTCCTGAGTCTATCCTGGCCTAGTCTATGAGGTACTGAGGGAGGAGCCTGTGTTTCAAGTGTCTGTACCTGCGTGGCAGTTTTACAGAGGGAGTCTGCTGGCTTTGGCGCCTCTTTCCTTGGATTTGGGTGGGTAGAGAAGGGATGAACGCTGCCATCTGCAGGGCCAGCCTCGGGGATGCTTAATGTCAGAGAGGATCCAGGTTGACATGCATGGGGGTAACTAGCTGATTCCTGACCATGCCGACAGTTCCTGAGAACACTGAGACCCCAGGGGCCCTTAAAAGCCCTCTTTGTCTTTGCCAAGAGGTGGGAGCTAAGGTCCATCCCACCTGCGTGTCGCTCAAGTTTGTGCCTCTCTTTTTCCCCTGGCCCCTTTCAACCTCTCAGGCTTGGTGGGAATCGGTCCCACGCAACAGCACCATTGATCTTGTGCAGAACAGACGGACCCTGATTGAGCCACGTGCCCCTGGTTTAAAATTCCCACAATACCATGCCCAGGTATTGAAGGAGGGATCCCATTCATTTCTTCAAGTAAAGGGTAGGGGAGGTTCCAGCTCTCCCAAGTCAGCATGCAAGGCAGGAAAGTGGCCCTCTGGAAGAAGAGCAGAGGTTACCTGGGCTGGAGACAGACAGAGCCTGCCTGAGGAGCAGAGAGCAGGCCTATGACCCACACCGTGCCGTGGCTGTGAGCAGCGATCCTTAGATGTCCACTCTGACCTTGTGGCACCACAGGTCATAGAACTCACGTCTGATGGAGGTCAGAGGTGCAGGGAAAAAAATGCCAGGAAACTGGTTTCTCCTTAGCCTGCCATCTCCCCCTTCCCCATCTCCTATCTGCCTCAGCCTTTCTCAGCCTAGGAGGGGAAGCACAAACTTGTAAGTGAGCTATTTTCTGGGATGGGACCGAAGCTCGTTTTCCAGGACCCTATAAGAAAGTGAGTCTGGACTCTGATCTCAGGAATGGCACAACATGGCCCTCGGTGCATCTGCACATGCGCAGAGCCTCAGGATGAAGACAGGGGTAGGGTTCTCAACTCTGATAGGTTTGTTCAATTGGCAGGCGAGCCACGGAGCTCGCAGCCCTTTTCGGAAAGCCACGGAGTGTGGCTTCCTCTTGGAAAACCCGCACTAGGACCTTTTAATGTGAGAAACTGCGCCAGATGCTGGGGAAGGACAGGCTCTGGGAGGCGGGGGCGGGTTGCAAGGCCTTTGTAAGGAAGGAAACGCACGTTTGAGCCCAGTGCCAAGCCTTTTCCTCCGTGCTTCAAGGACATCAGACTTTCTCCACAGGAGACTGTTCGCTGTGTTGGGGATGAAGCTGGGGTCTTTGGGGTACCAGGCAGGCACACTACCACTTGAGCTCCCAAGAGATAATTTTGGGGTAAATTAAACAGCTGATTACTGGAGGCTTGGAACAGCTTCAGGCCCCCAGCAAGGTGGAGTGACTTTGCCAATGGAAATCAAGTCCCCATGAAGGTGTTCCCAGGGAATGGCTGGCAGGCTTTGCCAGTGTATGCGGTCTCTGGCATTTATGCCCTGGTAATATTTACATGGATACACCTATTTTGTTTTTATTCTATTTTTTATTTTTCTGCCTTCTTAGAAAGGTGGAGGAGGTTTTAACATGAAAGACCTGAAGTTCCTGCGTGCAGCCTCTCACAGCTCCTCTGTGCTGCCTTCAGCTTCAGACTTCTGGAAGGCCTCGTGTGTACTGGCCACTAGCCCTTGGGATCTGAGGGATGTCCCTAGACCTAGTTTTGCCTGTACCTATAAACCTGAGTTTGATCATTGGTACAATAGTTGTCTTCATAGGAAGAGTCTTCAGAATTACGTGATATAAATTAAGTATTGTTGTGGGCTCGTGACACATATGTGCACACACAAAATCTAGTGCTCACATGCTCATAAACATATGCTTGCCCATCCAGGCACACATTCATGAAGCAAATGCACAGGCTGCAAAATACATAGGTGCTCATACAATACAAGCTCAAATGCAACACACACACACACACACACACGTGCACACGCATGCCCATGGGTGTTCATGAGATAAACATGTACACTGTTCCCACATAGGTCATATGTATACCAGTTCATAAGTGCATATATGTATAAATACATGCATAGGCATACATAAATGGTTGTACACATGTCACATATATCAGGACATGCACACACACATGCATACCTGTGGCACCCTGAAAGCCAGGGATTTTTTTTTTCAGACAGAGCTAATCACTAGCACAAATTCTGTGGGTAGCAGATTCCACTGAAGGGCAGTGATAGTAACTCCTTCCTTCTGTCCTAGAGAACTGTACCCAGAAGCTTAGCCTCTGCCTGTCTCGTGGGGAAGCCCTGGGGCCTTATGTCCTGTGGCCTGTACTCAGAGGACCTGACTTTCCCTGAGTTTTTCATTTGCTGCGACACAGCTGCTCACACGGTGAGAGCCTAGTAGTTCAGCGAGCCCCTCCTGGTTATGCAGAACTGGACAAGCCCTGACTGTTTGCCATCCTTCCAAGTGCTCCTGAGTATGGAAAATTGTTTTTGTTATTGGTCTGGTTTGGTTCTGCAGTATGTGTTAGGCAAGTTCCCTACTACTGACCCACACTCCTACGGTCACTCTTCCCTCTTCATTCTCTCTTATGGAGCATCCATGAGAGGTCCTGCCCTCGATGGTCATTCCCTTCCTCCCAGACAGGCACACAGTGCCATCTGGAGTGACAGACAGTCCCACAGCTGGTGAGGTCTTCTTGCTGGTTGTTCTGAGGGGGGGGTCACTCTTCCCAACAGCAGTCGCTCCCCAGGGTCTGTGCCTCTGGCTAAGGCTGGTGTGAGAGCCCCAGTTCGCCAGAATGACAGTTGGCTCCTACCCTCTCAGGTTGTGGGGCAGGAAGATGGGTCAGATCCAGCTCCTGTGGGTGCAGCGAGGCCTCCAGGGCACAGTGGTGAGTCCCCAGGATGCCCCTGTACCCTGCCAGGAGACCGGCACTCTGCAGTCTCCAGGAGAGGGAAATAGAACGTCCAATAACAGAAGACTTCCCGTGTCTGGGAGGAGATGTCTCCAGGCAGTGGTGTTTGTAATGAAGAATTGGGGCTGAACACAATCTGAGGTAATGAGAGTCCAACACGAACTCTTAATTAACCGAGTAGAGGGAATTTAGGTTTAAAAAATAGTGAAACCCACCCTGGGTGCCATCCCCAGCCAGGAGGAGGGAAAGTGAGACCAATTTGTGAGCCGATTTCTCTTGTCTTCTGGGATGTATCACGGGATGCTAATGTTACTCGGGGTCTTAAAAGCAAATTTCCCTTTAAGTTGATTGTTTCAAGTGTGCATTATGTCTTGGTGGAAGAATGTCACGTGACGATGTCCTTTGCTTAGTAACCAAGTCAGAATGACTGGCTGAAAGGCAAATGGTTTTCATCAGTTAATTGGCTCTGTTAATTCAGTCCTTCCTTCCACTGTGCGTGAAGGTGTGCGTGTTGGCCCAACTCCATCCAGCACTGAATAAATTTGTCCTCCATCAGTCTGTTGGCCTGTCATCTCCCTGTGTAAGTGCTGAGGTGGCACAGGAGCTAAAAACAAACATTTTTAATGTGCAGGAAACTGGGGGACGCTTACACCTTGCATGTGCAATAATGTGTTTTGTCTCGTTTAGAGGAAGCAGAAAAGACTTGGGTCTGACAGGTAACTTTATAAATGTTGTTCTGACAGACACTGTGAGAAGCCAGAGGCAGAAGGTCTGTGCAGGGGGATGTGTGAAGTAGCTTAGATTTCTTTTCTGAAAGTGAACTTCGTGCCTTAAATAATAGATATTTACCTCCCAGGTTAAGCTTTAAATATTCCTATTTTCACTGAAATGGCATGTTTCTCATGGATAAAATTATACTGTATACACCGCCTTCCATGCCTTAAGAAGCCTTCCGTAGCAGGGGTCCTGGGGGAATTTTGAGATGTCATTTTAAAGTCATCTGACCCGAGCCAGACTGGGCTAGAGCCTTGAGCCACTCAGCCTTGCCCACGGAGGAGGTTTTGGTCATAGATTTATTTATATATTCTTGTGTTGTTTCATAAGAAAGGAGACTAACTGGCATAATTTGTCTTTGAATTTCTATCTTTCTTTTTTGTTACATTTCATATTGTAAAACTATTCTAATCTAATATAGACTAGTGGTTTCTAAGTAGATTCATCACACTGCAAGAGGCAAGTGCCTGGCACCCAGGTGTCGAGGGGCCTGGACCAACCAACCTTCATTGTTAAGCCCTATTTGCAGGAACCTGTGTGTTCACACAGCTTTGTAGTCCCTGCAGATTAAGACAGTGCTAGATGTGATCACTGGCCAGAGAGTGGCAGAGGTGGCTTTCTGCGCTGATGGCCTCAGACGAGGGACTGCAATATTCTTTCAGTCAGCCAGGCCCATAGCAAATGGAGGAGTTTGAGAGGGAAATGCCCTGTGCTTTCTGGCTCTACCCACCAGCCTTAATCAAGGTTGCTGCTGTCTCAGGATGCCCGGGGACGTGTGGTCAGCAGGTACCCGTCACACGCACATGTGTGCCCTTGGCACAGAGAACACATAAAAGTCTCTACATGGGTGAATCTGAAGCGATCTAGCTCAGAGATGCTGTGACTATGGTACAAATGGGGAGCAGGTGCCGGGCCCAAAGCTCTTGACCCAAGCCCAGAGAGAAGTTCTTCCAAGCTGACAAAACACGTGAGGTGCATGTCTGTGAGTCTCTGCAGGCTGTGCCCCACACATCCAGGGCTCCTCGCAGGACACAAGCATTCGTTTTAAACATGAGTCAGCGGTACCTGTAATACTTCCCAGAGGCCTGGGGAGGCAAAGATCCCTTGGAACCGTCAGGGAGTGGGTGGGCTGCATGTTCAGGACACTGCAAGGGCCACCACCCCATCTTTGCAACACAGATTCTCGTGTGTACAGTCATGACACCTGCATGGCGTCAGCCGCAGGGACCACTGGGCTGTTTTGATCAGCTTCTTCATCATACAGTCTGCTGTGAGCTCTTTATTCCGCTCTGCCCTGTCTGGTGGTCTCAGCTGTTCTCTGGTGTCTGTCAGCTTTCCTTATATCTCCAGAAGTGAACTGGGGTAAGGCCCATCTCCAGCCCTTAACTTCCTACCAGTCAGTAATGGGCCATCCAACAGGATTATTTCCTGGGAATGCAAATTCAGAAATACAGTTCCTTTAAGGGAATCGGATGAGAGTCTGCTTCTTTGAATAACAGGGTGTGGAGAGATGTTTCCTGTGGATTGAGCGGTGCTGTGGGTTCTAGATAGACGGACCCAGGAGTCGCTAGGCCATTCTTACTCTCAAGCCTGAACTTCGTGTTTGTACTGACGACTCTCTTGGTCTGGGAGAGTTTGAGGGCTCACAGAAAGTTGTCCCAGTTTGTCTCCTGGGCTTTGAATTGGGAAAGGAGAAGGTTTTTGCTGAAGAAAAATGGTGGGCTCCAGGGTCAGCCTCAGACAAGCTCTCACTTTTGCCTTCTCAAAGCTGTCAGTGTCTGTCACCTTGTGCCAAGTCGGCAGGAAGAGGACTAAGTTCCTCCCAAGCCCGTGTGGAGGTCTGGCAACCTCCCTGTGGAAGTGGTCTGCTTTCATCCCAGCCGTCAGAGGTGAGCGCCGCTCCACCTGGCCTCCTTAGCTTATTAAGGCAACAGAGCCCGGGGCCTCTGCCCCATTAACCTCTGACGAGTGGGGAACACATTTTTTTCTTGCTGCCGCTCAATGAACTTGAGCATTCAGGCTGTACCTGTTTGAAGTATAGCCCTGGTCCCCAGCCCTTTCATCTTGAGGTAGGGCTGGCACTATGTGTGTGCCACATGCTAGTGGATCACAGGACATAATGAAAGCCGTGAAGTGCCCATGCCTCTCCTAATGAGCCACGGGCATGGATCAGGCCAGAGGCGGTGGCTGAGACCTTTGCACGAGGGACATGTGAGAGGCCCCGCTGCCTTGTAAAACCCCGATACCCACAGCCCACATCAAAATCCAGCAGCAGCTAATTGCACTGTCTGATTTTCTGGTCCCCACTTCTAGGTTTCATTGCTTTTTTCCAATGCTTTAAAATGAAAGGCACAATCCCCAACCATCCAAAAGGCTGGAATTCCATCGGAGAAACAAGTAGTAGTGGCTGGAGCCCGGGGTCCTCTGCACTCCTCTTCCCGGACACCTCCCTTTCTTTCCCTCTCTAAGGATCTGTGGGTCCCTTCTTGCAGCTGAGGCCCCTCCCCATTGCCACCGTAGACCTTCACCTTTGCTGCAGGGTTCTTGAAGGCTGCTTGGTGATTTCTGGTGGGTGCTGTTCACCACCCTCCTGTTTTGCTTTGCTAAAACCAATTACCTAGCAATCCCGCAACTCATCACAGGGCTCTGAGTTCCATGTTCCACCCCTTCCTCCTCCCTTCTGCCCACCTTCTGGCCAGGCCATTCCTTTGTGGCCAGCATGAGGGGCTGGGGGTGTATCCATGGATGACAGCAGTAGGAGAAGGCTGTAAGTGTCATCGACTGGGTCCTGGCAGCCCACCGCAGGCACAGGTGGCTCCCGGCATCCCACAGTGTATCTCATCCGACTCAGGTTTCCCTCGAGGCATCAGGGAGCAATGGGACATTGCAAGCATGATGCATGAGGTGGCCAGATCTCAGGATTCTAAATAGAATGATGGGGTGGGGGTGGGGCTGCTAGGAGTGAAGCAGAGGAGGTGGGAAGGGCAGTAGCCACCAGCCTGGGGCGGTTTCACTGTGTCTTATCCTGTGGGCGAGATACTCTGTCCACAAGATACTCTGTGGTGGGTTAAGCCATGCAGCTGGCACTGATAGGACGTCTGTTCACACCTCTTTCTCTTCCTGAAGGAAAGGTACACAGGGCAGTCATGAAAGGATGGCCTAGACACAGGTGTGTGTGTGTGTGTGTGTGTGTGTGTGTGTGTATGTGTGTTGCTGTTTTTATGGTAAATGCATGCATGTTAACTATCATGAGTGAGTACTCTGATAACTTGTGCCATAACTGAATGTAAGAAAGTAAGCCTGTTTTGGGGAGATGTACAGGACTGATTTGGGAAAGCCGGAAAAGCCATAGCTCTCCAATTCTGGAGGTGATGGTGCCATGGACAGTCCAGCCACCTCCATCTCTCCTCTGCTCACCCGGCTTGGAAGGACGTTCCTTTCTCAGAGGCCAGTCAGAAAGCCTCACAGGATGCATGTGAGCTGGGATGCCACAGACCATCAGGCTTGCTAGATTCTTGTGGTTCTTCGTCAGCAGCTTCACCTGGAGAGAAGTGAGCATATGAGTTCTGCGTTGTCACTGGCACTTGTAGTATGGGAATGGTGTTTAAGCTGCCTTTGTGTGTGCACATGTGTAACATTGTATATGTGCACATGTGTAACATTGTGTGCACATGTGTAACATAGTATGCATGCACATGTGTAACATTGTGTGTGTGCACATGTGTAACATTGTACCTGTGTAACTGTGTATAATTTTTGTATGTGATGTATGTACAATGTTTTAGGGGAGTGTGTGCAATGGGGTGCCAGTGCACACATTTGCACATTGCCTCTAGGTATGCATGTGAACTCATGTGCACAGTACCTGTCTGGTTACACATGTGCAAAGGCATGTGTGAGGTGTACATTTGTACATTGGTGCATATATGAGAACATGTGTCTGTTTGAAAATAGGACTAAGAGTGTTCAGATCCTAATCTACATTTCGGGGCCCTTTAGGATAATAAGGCTTTGTCTATCTATCTATTTATTTATTTATTTATTTATTTTTTATTTATTGCGATAGTGTCTCATTGAGTAGCCCTGGCTGTCCTGGCTGTCCTGACACTGTGTAGACCAGGCTGGCCTTGAGCTAAGAGATCTGCCTGCTTCTCCTTCCAAAGAACTGGGATTAATGGTGTGCACTACTATGCCTAGCTGCATTTTACACTTATAGTTTCAAGAAGTACTAATATTACATCACATGAAGCTGAGGGTCTGGGCACTGGACACAGCTCTCCTTTAGAGCCAGTCTGTTGACAAACAATTGGTTCCCAGAAGTTTATGGGTATTTTTTTGTTTTTTGTTTTGTTTTGTTTTTTTGAGACAGGGTTTCTCTGTGTAGC
>NC_034604.1:73505715-73515408 GCF_900095145.1 Mus pahari | reverse complement strand
AAGGCGTGCGCCACCACCGCCCATCAGCAGTTTGTGTTTATGGTACCTACTTACTGTGAGTCTTCTGTTTTCTTGCCAGCTACACGGTTACTTGGAGAATGAGCCTCTCACGCTACAGCTGTTCATTGGGACGGCTGACGACCGCCTGCTGAGGCCCCACGCCTTCTACCAGGTCCACCGGATCACGGGGAAGACCGTCTCCACCACCAGCCA
Organism: Mus pahari; assembly: GCF_900095145.1. NCBI lineage: Eukaryota > Metazoa > Chordata > Mammalia > Rodentia > Muridae > Mus > Mus pahari. The sequence continues at coordinate 73,515,195 of NC_034604.1, read as the reverse complement.
CGAGGCCATCCTGTCCAACACCAAAGTCCTGGAGATCCCACTGCTTCCAGAAAATAATATGCGAGCCATGTAAGCCGAGTGGGGGCTGTTCCCAAGGGGTGGGCTCCTGCTGCTCTGCCCAGCACCCAGTGCTTAGCCCCAGCTCCTAGGCCGCAGGCCCTGTGGCTCTCTCAAGCCTGAAGAAACTTTAGATATTTACCGTAACAGATTTGTGTCTTTTGGGGTTCTCAGGTGCTGTGTGTTATGGCACCTACAAGTGTCTCAGTCACACAGCTATAAAAGCTGCCCCCAGGGCCCACATTAAGTTCCTAAACAACACCTGTTTACTTCTGAATGCAACCCCGTTCATTCAAGGAATGGTTGGAATAAACTGAAAAGATAGGGCAGGGAATACCTCTAGATTGCTTGTACTCAGAGCTGCCAATACATGCAGCTGACATGGCCAGTTCTGGGTGTGCAAAGTCCCTGTGGCACATGATTAACTTAGAAAGGGATTTATTAAGTGCTCCCTGCACATCACACAATATCAAGTGGGGCTTTATGCCGTTCATCCCGTGATGTGAGTGCCCTGTGCTGTGAGTGGAGCTGAGAAAACATGTGTTCTGGTCCTTCCCGTGGGAGACACATTGTACTGGACCCATGGCGAGCTCAGACAACAGCACACATAAGCAGGTTTCTAGTCAGAGGATGAGGCAGCCATGATGGAAGCATGGACAAAGGAGTCCCAGAGCAGACAGGAGAGGCCTGAGGTCGCTCTGGGGCACTGTGCCTCTGAGGTGACTTGAAACTGAGAGCTGTTTGCAGAAGGGGCTTAAAGGAGCCTGAGCTATGCATGCAAAGACTGCAGCGCATGAATGATAAGGCTTGTGCTTGGGGCTGTGCCACACAGCACCTTGTGTGTCCTTTGATAAGTTCTTCATAGCTTTAAGCCTTTTAAGTCAATGACAAAAGGGTGTGTGTCAGCTTCTCACAAGTCTGAGGGACTCACCCTCCAACTTTCCTAAGGACAGGATAGAACCAGAGAAAAGCTCTTTTATTATATCAAGATTTTTTTTTGTAATGTATTGAACCATTTACCAGACTGTAGATTTGAATGAAATTATGAAGTAAAATGATTGTGAAACCCTGGAAGAAAAGTTTTACAAATCACAAAAGGTATTAAAATAAATAAGTGAATAATGTCAGAGCCCTGAACCACATTGGCTGAAGCACCGAAGGACACACAGGAGGCACAGCCTTGAAGGCTGTTCCTCTCCAAGCTGCTCTGACACATCTTTGCAGGGTCTGAGATGTCTGGTCCCGGGAGAAGACTACAGCCTACCCGGCTGCTCGGATGTGTGGATGCTGTAATCTTTCCCATAGGCTTCTCTGCGGGGAGGTGGGGCTGGGATGCCCAGCAGGAAGGCTGAGTCTTTAGGGCTGGTCTGGCAGACCAGCGCTCCTCTTACTCAGTGCTGGGCCATAGAGTCAAGCCATGGCCTTTTTTCCCTGCAGCATCGACTGTGCGGGGATCCTGAAGCTCAGAAACTCTGATATTGAGCTGAGGAAAGGGGAGACAGACATCGGGAGGAAGAATACCAGGGTGCGGCTGGTCTTCCGAGTCCACATCCCACAGCCCAATGGCCGGACGCTGTCTCTCCAGGTGGCCTCCAACCCTATCGAGTGTTGTAAGTAGCAGACCATGCTGTAACTGTTGCAGGAACTGTACCCTTGAAGGTCTGTTTCAGTAGGCTTCCTGGAAAATACGATCCCTCTTAGGAGACCCGACTTCCACGTCTGGCTGGGATACGTATCCCCACAGAACTGGGTGCTGGTTAGAATCTGACCGTCATACCCAGCAGCCCTGGCCTTGGCAACTGTGTTAGTAAGACGCAAAGTCTGTCATGAAGCAGAGTTATACTGACTGTATCTGTATTTATTCCCTGTTTATTCTGAGGGAAACTGAGAAGAAGAAGTTTGGCTTTGCAGCCAACAGACTGGACAAACCAAAACAATTCCTCCTCTTTATTCTTCTCCTCTTTTCCCCTCCTCTTCTCTCGTTCCTACCCCGTTCCTCTTCTCCTTTCCCCTCTGCTCCTCTCCACAGCTTTCATCTCCCATATTCTCCTTCTCTTTTATTATCTATTCCTCCTCCCCAGTTTGTGTCTGTGTGCGCACATGTATGTATGTGTGTGCGCACACATGTGTGCATGCATGTGTGTGTATGTGTGTTGTATGTGTGTACACTGCTACAGAGATGGAACTCGGCCCCATGCATGTTAAACAAATGCTCTACCAGGGATCCATATGCCCTGTGTCTGAATTTTGTAACTCACCATGACTATTCATCTTCCCTGGTGGTGCCAAGTTATGCCTTTAATGTGTAAGGTGGCCACCAGACATGGCATGGCTACCACCTTCCTCTGTCCTGCTTGGCTGGTTCCTTGTTAGCAAGCCATGTCACTAGAAACATGTCAGGGTCCATCCTCTCAGCCCCCTGCACCCTGAAACCCTCCCCCATCTGGGGACTGCACTCATGTGGGGTCGGCCAGGCCGCTGAGGAGTCGGTCTTGGCCAGCCCTTGCTGCTCATATCCCGGCACTGGCAGACTATGTCCCTTCTCCAGCTACTGTGGCTTTGTCTCCGGAGAGACTCTCACCATGGGGCTTTTAGTTCCATGCTGAACTCCTGAGTTCTGCAGGCCACTGTCAATGTCCCCTGGGATGTGGGACAGGTCCACGTGCATCCACTAACTGATCCTTGCTTCCTCTGGAACAAGCTGCGTCTTACTTAGTCACACACACACACACACACACACACACACACACACACACACACACTGAAGCTTGTGGCTCTTCCCTCTGTTCCCACCTGTCTCAGTCCACTGGAGACCTGAATTCCTGAGGCTAAATCTTTCCCCTGCCCCGGCTTGTCTGACTGGAAGGAGTCTTGAGGAAACTCACCTGACACAGGTGCCCAGAACGTCACCCCTCCCCCAAGCCTCTGTGGCCCCCTCAGGACCACACTCACAAAGTTGTTGATACCCCACTGGGTCTCTCCCAGCTGCCGGTTAAGCTTTCTGCTTTGTCTCTGCGCCCAGGCTCAATCTGGCCCTAGGGCTCCTCCCACCCAGCCCTTCCAAGGCCCTTCCTGCCCTCCCAGGCCAGAGGCCAGCATTAGAAGGCAGGGTTCCCTATTGCTTGCAGCTTCTGAGAAGAGCGCTCCATTCTTAACATGGATCATGTCCTGATGGGTTTGCCTCAGTCCTGACAACTACGGGCAATATGGTTTGAGACCCTCTACAAAGTTCAGGGATTGGTCAGTCCCCAGAGAATCCGAACAGTCATGTCAAATGGCAGCACCCGGGGCCCAGCATCCGAGCTGCAAGGCATCCTCCAGGCCGCAAAGACAAGGTTTTATTCACTCTTGCCTCCTCTGACACAGCCCAGCGGTCGGCCCAGGAGCTGCCCCTCGTGGAGAAGCAGAGCACAGACAGCTACCCAGTCATCGGCGGGAAGAAGATGGTGCTGTCTGGCCATAACTTTCTGCAAGACTCCAAGGTCATTTTTGTGGAGAAGGCTCCAGGTATGTTGTTCAGAATGGCCTGGATGAGGTCCTGCGCTTGCTGCTGGTGGGAGCTGGTTCCTGCTGGGCAAGATATGGCCCCTCCCCCTGCGTGAGTGCGTTTGGTCATAGCATGGGCAATCACCCGACAGAGGTAGCCATCAGTCCACAGGGGCTCTGAAGAGCTCATGATTTCATCCCCTTTGAGTTTTTGTGTTGCTGAAAGTCAAGTCAAGGTTTAGGTTTGGGGTGCACCGGGACAGACTTTTGAAAGTGTGTGTTAGGAAAGCCTATAGGCTGGTGTTGGCAAACACCTGCTTGCCAGGGTCGTCTGGTCACCTGGAGTGGTCACCAGGCCTGGCACCTGTTTTGAGCTCTGCCCAGCCCTTCATCCTGGCTTTTCCTCTCTCCCCTTCATGAGGGAGAGCACTCCCTTGGTTTCTCCATCTCTCTCTCTGTCTCTGTCTCTGTCTCTCTGTGTGTGTGTGTATGTATGTGTGTGAAAGAGTGTATCTGAGTATGTGTGACTGTATGTATTAGTGTATATGAGTGTGTGTGAGTGCGTGTATGTATGTGAGTGTATGTGTGTGTGAATGTGTGTGAATATATGACTGTGTGTGATAGTGTATGTGTGAATGTATTTGTATGAGTGTGTGTGTGTGATTTTCATCTCCACAGACCTCCCCCATACCCCACAAAGATCTCCATGAGAAGACAGAGCATAGCATTGCCATGCTCAACTGTAGCTTTCTGCTCAGAGCAGCCCACAATGAAACTGTCTCATGGTTTGCAGATGCCAAAGGTGAGCTCAGAAGGGCCGGTGTTCTGAAGAGCAGTGCATTTTCTTTACGCCTAGGGCCATTGTGTCTGCATGCCATTGGGGGCCAGGAGTGTGACCCCAGGTCACTTCAGTTAGACATTGGTCCCGGCTGCTCATCCTTTCTGGCTCCAACTTGGTAGAGCTGTAGTGACCAGAGAGGCTTCTGGGCTCCAGAACACAGGGAAGGCTGAGCAACAGCCTCTTGGGTGGCTGTGGGCAGACATGCACTGACCCGGAAGGTGTTGGCCTTCAGCTGCAGTAACTCCTCTACAAAGGCTGTATGGAGTTTGGAATTTTGGACCCAGGCCTTCTTCCAGATGGGGATTTTGAGGGGGGGGTGCCATATCCTACCCACAAGGGTATCAGGGTAGCATCTACTCCAGGCTACTGATTTGGAGGACTTTGCCTGCTTTTTGTTCTTACCAGCTGGCCTTTTCTTGGAGGTGGTCAGTCCATACTTACCCTAATCATCGCAAAGTGCCGAGGCATTCAGTGGCTTCCATAGTGGGGTCTTGATTTTGTCCCATTCACAGGAAACATAAGCACTTCAATCAACACAGGCTTTGACATTTAACTCGGCTTGCCTCTGTAATCATGCATGTAATTGGAAAATATGTTGTAAATTATAAAGGAAGCCCGACTAAGTGCAGTGATAAAGAGAGTTAGCAGTGCCCACACCCCTTCTCTGGGGAGGTAAATTCTGAAGTCATTTGACCTTCTGAGCCTCAGGCCTGCCTCCCTGTCGGCCAAGGAGCCCTAGACACGACGCTCTGCACTCTGCTCTGTAAGATCCCTGTACTCAAATCGAGGGAGCCCCAGGCAGGATCCAGATAACTTCCCTATCTGTTTATGGCTGTTCAAGATGGGGAGACCTACAGAGGTACCTGCCCCACAAGGGAATTGGCCACAGCTGTAAACTTGGTAGCTCACACCTGCGGCAGCCAAGTCTGAGCCTGGGAGCAGCGGCAAAATGCATCTTCCGGACTACGGAGTGAGCAGCCCACTGCTGACCACAAGCCCCTACCTTACTGTGCTGGAAGCCCCATCTCGCCTTCACTGAATTCTTCCTACCATAAAGCTAAGCTCCTGACCTACTTTCACAGGTTACAAGTGATGTCTATACGTAAGGCCTGTAATAAATGAGTAATGTCACACAGACAGACAGCACTGAAGGCTTTGAAATGTGAGAACACCACAGTTCTGTGTCTAGACAACAATGTATTACATATATACATATAATTAGATTATTTGCATATGCGCTCAGGTGTGTACATGCAAATGATATTTTTCTGAAGGAAGGAAACCAATATCTGCATGAGTCTCTTCCTTTGTCTTTGGTTTTCTAAGCAAATATCATCCCTAACCTACCACGCTGTGCGAGGCACGTAGGGATGAGCTTTTTCTAGTTGTTTCTTTCTGACAAACCAGGAAGCTCAATCTGAATGGCAAGCACAACTGGACTCTCATCTTCTGATACTGTGCCTGGTCCAAGTTCCATTTTTAAGCTGCTGGTTACAGAAGCCAAACATTTGGATGAGAGGAGAAACAGATGTGTGGAAGCTGTGGTCTGGGCAGGTGGGGCTGGCCTTGCTGGAAGGGGCCATTCTTGTGGCCCTGACTGTTGTGGACACTGTTAGTCAGGCAATCAGGACTATAGCCAGGGATTTGGCTCTAATGGGTCTCCCCTGTGTGATGCAGGATATCTGAGTCCCAGGTACACTGTGGACCATCACCCAGTGCTCCAGGTCACCATGTGCAATGACTCAAAGGTTCTCTACATCTGTTGTCAAAGTGCCAAGAGGGCTGTGGGAGTGGATGCCACTCTGCTGGAGTGACTTGGGTAGGCACGGGTAGCAGAGCCAGATGCTAGCTCCTGCACTGGACACCCTGCCCCCTGCCACTTCACTGAGCAGCTGGGGAAAGTCACTGCAATGGCCTCCAGAGCTAGCTCCTCCCTTGGTCATCCGCTAATGATCTTCAGGTGGGGGGGTGGGAGGTGGTGCCACAGGGCATATGCATAATGGTGAGGTTAGGACTTTTCTCAGGCCTCCTCCTCCTCCTGACAGGAGTGTCAGTTGCTGATTGGCTGGAATGAGACTGTCTTTCAGGGGATGAAAAAAAAAGTCTGTCCCTGAGCATCAGGGAGCACTGACTGATAGTGGAAATCCTTGGAGAATATTCTTTTTCCAGGAAGCAGAGGTAGTCAGTGAGGTCCACACAGGGCCACACGTCCTGTCAGATGCTCTGGCGGTGTTTTGACCCATCCACTCCAAGTGTGGCAGGCGTCTGGCATGGGAGATGACAGGCCAGCTCTTCCCCGCGAAGTGTGGCTGCGTCTTCAGCTCTGCAGACTGGATGGCATGTTTGTGTGTGAGTGAGAGCACGTCGGTGTCTGAGCAGTGGGGTCAGTCACCCTCCTGAGCTCCGCACAGTCTTCTTTGGAGACTGACCCAAGGTGAATGAATAGAGGGCGCTGGTTTCTAAGGGAACTCCCAGCTCTACGTGTTGGCATTGCAGGTGCTCTGTATGAAAGAGTATTGAAGCCTATTTGGGTGTCTGTCACTGCAGTGAAGCCAAAGCTGAGGTGTCCCAAACCCCGGAACGGACAGGTGACACCCGACGGTGACACCCGACCCTCCTTCCTTCATCTTCTACACTTGCTCTGCAGTCACAATGCTCTCTGGTGTCCTGCGTCAAATCTGCCCTCAAAACACAGACCTGGTGTGCGTTGCTGCCCACAGAGCTGCTTTCCTAGCTGGCCCTTCCTCCCCTCCTTCTTCCCTTCCCTCTCGTTGGGAAGGGTCAGGAGCAAGGGACACAGGAGTGGGTGGGCTGGTAGTGGGGCATACAAGCAGAAGGTGGCAGAGTTTGCGAAGCAAAGGTGTCACTGGGGATAGGAAGGCAAGAGCAGCCAGTGGGATGACATAAGGCAGGTCCTTAGAGGGAGATTCACTTCTTTACTAGCTGACTTACCTTGTTCTTGCAGAGTAGGGTGGCTTGAACACTCTCAGAAATGGGCTGTGATGGCAGCGAGACAGAAGGACTCAGGGTCAAAGGGCAGCCTCAGGTCTCAGGGCAGAAGGGCAGCTGAGGAGCCTCCTAACTATGACCGTGTGTAGCAGGAAGTGTTCTTTCAACCTAGCTAAGGGGTTCGGGAGACACCTGTCTGATCTGGAGGGTGGGGCACCGACACTTCATCGTTGATGTGTCTCTGGGGACACAGCTGGTCCCAGGGCTTGCCAGAGGAGAAGGTGCTAAGCCGTGGAGGAGAAACCTCTGGGCAGCGGAAGACAGCAGGGCCCTGACAGGGTTGGGGACCTAGACTCTACGTGCGCCATGTCCTCGGAGTCTCCTTAGGCTTTCAGCCTGTTTGTTAATTGTTGTGAGTTTTAAGGGACCCCTGCATGGTGGCACCTGCTCCTGACAAGAGCTTAGCACAGCATAGCTGGGAGCCCTGGGTCTCCAGCCAAGTGCAGTCTAGCTGACAGGCCTTCGCTCATCTCTGCTTTTGTTGTGTGCTTGTTTTGTTTTGTTTTTTAAGTGTGAGCCTATTCATGACCACAGGCTTCAGGGCATACAGTCCCATGACCAGGAAGCAGTCTACAGAGAGATCAATAGCTTCAAGCCAGCTTGGGGAGCGGGGTGGAGGTATTGTACAGAATTGTATCCCTGCATGGGGCGTGTGTTACTGTGTATATGGTGTGTGTGTGTGTGTGTGTGTGTGTGTGTGTGTGTCAGTGTGTTTGTGTATAACTGAGCATAGGTGAATGTGTATGTATGTCAATGTGTCATGAGGTATGCATCTGTCAATGTGTGGGTGCATGTGCCTGTTTGCATATTAATATGTGCTTATGTGTTGTGACCAAGTAATCCACTGGCCCTTTGTAGAATGTCCCTGTCCCTTGCAGTGCTGATGGGGCACCTCAAGTTTCCTGAAATTCCACCATGTGACCACTGCAGTTAGAGACAACCAGCTTCACCTCCCATGGGGACAGAAGTGAAATCCCCACAGTGTCCTATTGGTGGTCAGTCTCCTGCCCTAGATAATCTATGTGCCTTGGGCCACGTGTGCACAGAAACATCTTCTCATCTGCTTCCTCAAGAACTTGTGAAGTCCCCAGATGCGGCCGCCTTGGGCTCTATAACCCAAGGTGTCTCGGGGTCAGCTGTAGGAGCACACACACCCTGAAGTCACAACCAGCTGTAGGAACATGCTTTCTTTCAATCCCCTGGCCATGGTCTGGGGTGGACCAGAACGGACGGTGTCTGCTCCCAGGCACTGTACACCATCAGCCCTGTGCACACATGCTAGTTTTCATCACCGGCATAAAAATACCACCGTGCTGACCTGGTCAGGCAAGGTTCCATGTGGCTACCATGCACCCTCACTCAGCAAGATTTGGGGAAAGTGCACCCTTGAAGTTCCACTTACAGATATGCCCAGCTTTGCATGGTTCAGAAATCACTGACCCAGTGAGAGACATAAGCTGGGGACCGGACCCATAATCCTTTTACAGAAGGCATTTCCTCAAGTCTTAGAAGGAAACAAATATGGAAAGGCAATGAGAGACTTGGCCTGAAGGCCTGCATGGTAGGAGAGATCTGCCTCGGATCCTGGTGCTGGCAGGCTGAGTCTTACTGTGGGCTTCACGGACAGTTGAACTCACATTCTCAAGATGGAAGCCGCACAGGGTCCCTACCTGACAGTCTGGTTCCTCCTCTTCCTAGAGTGTTTAGGATGACACTTGACAGTCGCAGTCACAATCTCTTGGATGGCACCTCTCTGCCTAGTTGCTGAAGTGTATTCACAGATTTCTCACAGGGGACAGTTCCGGTGGCTTTGCAACTGTTTGCTCTGTACCCAGGAGACTTTGATCTCCATGAAAGAAGTCACTCTTCCACAAGCACTGGCACAGTGAAGGTGTGGCTGGGTGTGGCCCTGAGGTTCCAGTACTGGAAGCACTCATCAGAGTGGCCATGTGGGAGATGCTGGGGCTTTCTGGGTGGAGTCTAGGGAGAAAAATGAGGTAGGTGTGTGCATGCATGTGCGTGTGTGCGTGTGCGTGTGTGTGTGTGTGAGAGAGAGAGAGAGAGAGGGAGAGAAAGTGAGAGAGAGA
>NC_034604.1:73469169-73505603 GCF_900095145.1 Mus pahari | reverse complement strand
AGAGAGAGAGAGAGAGAGTGTAGGGGGGAGAAAAGGGGGGCAGGTCACTCTGCAAGAGACCAGAGTACTCCTTAGCTGAGCGACCTGTTGTGAAGGGCAAGCCTGGCCCTCCGCCCTCTGGCATCCTGCCTAACGGTGGAGGCTTTTCCACACACTCCTACCACATGGTGCCATTGCTACCAGCCCCCTTCCTCCCCAGGGACAGAGTGGTTGCTGAATCATGCCCTGCTTCGGGTATTCTATTTTAGCCACAAAGAGCAAGAGAAGCAAGCCGTCAGCTCTTCTCTTCCTCATCCAGATGCCCGCTGTCCCTTGTGGACTTCCCTCCTTGGGATACTGTTTGTCGGCAGAGGCAGACGGCGTCTGTGCTTTGCTCTCTGGTGCCTTTCACAAAATGGCATTTTTATCCCTGTTAGTCGATGCCAGTGCTGTTCATTTCTGTGACTGACCAGTACCCCTGTGTGGCCAGGCCAGATGGGCATGGGTTGTTCTGTTCTCTGTGGTGATCATGAACGAAGGTGTTGTGGATGTTCATAGACAAGGTTCCGTGCATGCCCGTGTCTTCCTCCTGGCACGTACCTGGCTGTGAATCTGTCCTCTGCTATGCAGTGCCACCAGACTGTTTCCCAAAATGCTGGGGGTTTGGATGGGGGGGGTGTCTTGTTTTACCTTGAGGTTCTTCTGAGGGGTGCAAAGCTGCCCTCCTAACCTGGGAGGAGCAGGCCTCCAGGGAACCACATGCACACCAGGCCGACAACCCTCAGAGCCCCTCCGCAGTCCAGCCCTGCAGAGCCCTTGTTGTGTTCATCCAGCCCTGTGACACAGCCACCCCAGTGCCTCACACTGATGGGGTGTCTGGACCTGCCCCTCCCTTGAGGCTGATGGGCTGCAGACACAGGGCTAGAAGGAGGAAGCCTCCTGCCCCACCCCTAGGAGGAGGCGAAGCACATCTCAGGAGGCCTCTCCACTCCCGAGTAAACTCCGTCTGCTTCCACGTGTGGAAACAGTGGCTCAGCCCCTACCCTGGCGTGTGACTGGCCTGTGGGCCCGTGGGCTTGTGGTGGCAGCGGCGTCCTGCAGCCAGTGGAGCGGCTTCAGACCTGCAGGCTGGCTGTGTGGAAACCTTGGGCGGGGGTAGTGGGGAAGCCTTTCTGATGACTCACACTGCAGGGAATTCCCTAATGATTTGGAATATTTTTACTTCTGAACTGGAGCAGTTTCCTACTGGGAGCGTAGGGAGTTCCTGATAAGAGGGGACACAAAGGCCCTTTTAGGATGGCCGGCCGGCCGGCTGGCTCCCTGCCTGGGAGAGGCTGAATTCTGAACTGGCACTTGGTTAACTGGCCTCTGAGCAGGGAGGAGGGGTGTGTGAACTGAGGAGTCTGTGGACGCATCCAGTGGTCTAGGGCACCCCTGTGGCTGATACCTGATGATTCCCTCAGGAGTATAAAGGACCATCTCCACATCATGTGCCCCCCGCCTCCGCCCCACCCCGGTCTCCTGCCAGAAGCAGCCTGCTAGCTGTACACTCAGAAGTCCACTCAGCCACTGTCAGGGCAAGAAGAGCGCGACAGAGTCACTGTTCCGTCTGTTTGACAACTGCAGCTGAAGGACCTGGGTCTGGATGGGACCAGCGCTTTGAATGCCTGGCCTGGGATAAAGATGGCTGTCTACAGCACAGACCTTGGAGAACCCAAGGGACCCTATTTCAGTGGAAAACAGAAGCCGATGGCTGATCTGTCTTGGTGCAATTTAGAAGGCAGGAATGGCGTTCTATCTTGTCTGGTGGTGGTTGGCATTGGTGCTGGATTGGAGCTGGCCAGTCTTGGCTTGGTGACGCACAATGGCCCCTTCTCAGCCACTCTGCTGGGACAGGGGACCATCCCTCACAAGGCAGCAACTTCTCTACATGGTTCTGAGCCTTGGCAGGAACTTTTGGGACGACGGGGACTGCACTACAGTTGGCACGCCTATGGACAGGCAAAGAAACTGCAGATTCTCAGGGAGGCGGAGAGCAGCCTTGCCCTGGGAGACTTTAAAGCTGCATTAAAAGCAGCGCAAATATGCTGCCTCTCCCTTGTGGAGGGCAAGTCTAACACAGCATGCAGCCGGACTACACACCCAGAGTACGGTTAAAGAATATGTGGGTACTTCCACTTTGGCCCTTGCGGATATCATTGGCCCATGTGGCTGAGGTTGAGGGCGCTTCTCGGCTGACATCCCTGAGGTGCCAGACCCTAGGGGTTCACTGTTTCCAACATTCCAGTGCTCTAGGGGTGTCTCGTTGCTTTCCCTGAGGGGTAAGGATAGGGGTGTGGTTAGACCCCCTTCATGGGCTCATCTGATGGCATTTGCTCAAGGCCCGGGGTGTCCTGGGAGCTGGTGTGGCCTGGTGAGGCTGGGTGGCTCTTGGAGCCTCTGGTGACTCACATTTCCACCCCATGCCTCCACCCTCCACCCACCACCCTGTCCAGCGCTGAGAGAAGGAGCTGGTGTTTGATTTATCAGTAATGTAGGGTTAGTGACAGACAAATGGGGTGTAAGCAGAAACTGAGCGTGTGCCCAAAGCGGCTCATCTCGGGAACTGACTGCATTTTGGAGGAGATAAAAGCCAGGATGGATAGCCGTCAACTCAGTGGCCACCCAGTTGTCCTCAGGTCATGAGCCTGTCAGCAGCACTGGGGACTCAGAGCCTGTGAGTGGCAGACACCCTTCCTCTAATCACTAGGTCCACACCTCATGGCCAGCTGAGAACAATACGTTCTTTCAATGTGCCTATGAGAGCCTTTTAATATTTTTTTTAACATGCAAACAGCCACTGGGCTAAGGTTAAAAATACCACGTGTTTTGCATTTCTAGGTCCTGATGTGGCATGAAATAGCCAAAGAAAGGCTTCTCTTATCTCCTCAGTGTTTCCTCTGGGCAGAAGCTGCGGCTTTGCTCCGACTTCTCCCAAAACACATGGAGGCTGGTGGGACTTACCAAGTGGCAGAGCCAAGCTTCGCTCTAAGCACAGTACATGTTGTGCACTGCTGGGTTTTTTTTTTTTTTTGAGGGGGTGCAGGTTGTGAATTGTTGGTTTTAGGGGTTGGGGTCTCCCTGCCTCTCTCTGCTTTGGTGTCCCTTGGAAGAGACTGAGGTGTAGGAAACCTTCCCTGATGTGTGTTGTGGCCAACGAGATGAATATAAACATGGACACTGGGTGGACCATTAGAAACACTCTTGATTATGGGGACCCCTCCTAAGAAGATACACTGGGCATAGTCTTTGAATTCACCAGGTCCACAGGACCAGGACTCTAGAGCAGGTCAGCACATGCCATCCTGTGTGGGCGGACTACCTAGGGGATACAGGGCACTGCTCTATGACCTCAGTCTCTTCCCACTCTCAGCTCCCCGACCCTCGGTTTCTGGGTCACCTGGAACGTTTTAAAGATGCACTATCCCCCAAACAGAGTGACAGATTTCTTCCTGCCCTTTGTTCCAGATGGCCACCATGTCTGGGAGATGGAAGCAAAGACTGACCGGGACCTGTGCAAGCCAGTAAGTACTTAGAATCCTGCAGAGGGATGAGGGAGCCAGACAGGGGCTCCTGTTTGTTAAAATAAAACAGTGCTTAAAAAAATAAACAGACAGGCATTGAGAGAACACAAGCGCAAACCCCTTGGCCAAATGAGAGCCACTAGGATAGAATGGAGGCAGTACTGAGGAGCAGGAGAGAGGCTGGCTGGAGAGAGCTTGAGGCCTCTTTATTCTGCATGTGCTTTGCTCTTTAAAGGTTCCAGGTTCTGTCTCCTCTTGCTAATGGTGGAGCCCCATTTGAGTGGCTACCCCTCCCCGGGAGACCTTGGTGTTCTAAACCTCATTCATGGGCACCCAGCACCTGCCTGGACATGCCACCCTGCCTGTGTGACTTGCCACCACCCTCTCCAGAGAACGCCTCAGCTACCTCGTGCTCTTGTTTTGAACTTGGCGTGGACGAAAGGGCTGACCGAACTGGATAGCTTAGCTCAGCTGGTTGGGTCTGCTGAGGAGCGGTGGTGAATGTGTGGCATCGTCTGTGGGTGACATAATTAGTCTGTCTCCCTCCCGTGTACATACGCACCTGCCTGTGTTCCCTCTTCACCATCCTGTGAGGTCAGTATCGCTCGTGATTGGCTGATTTTATCTCATATACTTGTGCTGGCTATATCAGAGACTGTGACAGGTTTCTGACTGTTGGTGTGGTCTCGTCATCTAAAGTGGCTGCCATTGGAGACCCAGTGGAGTCAGGTCCCCTTGGCTGACTGCAGTCCTCGCCATCCCTACGTTTCCCCCCCCTAGCTCGCTCGGCCTTTGCAGTGCTGGAAGTTGAACTAAGGACCATACATGCCAGGCAAATGCTCTACCACTGAGCTATGGTCCCTATCCCAACAGTGTCTTTTAATTGGACATTAAGCCGTGGATGGCCAAATAAATCAGAGAACTATCGCTGAGTCCTGTGCGAATTCGGTCTAGTCTCAGAAGAGCAGATAACAAAATGCAGTGAGTAGGTTTTTGGAAGACACCCAAACCCCTCCCTAGCTCTATAGCTCACTCCACAGACTTCTTCCCAATAGTCTGGGCAGCATGCCTGTGACCATGGGGCATGAGGAGCCTTTGGTGCACTCCCAGTGTGTGGAAGTGGGATTTAAATGATCGAGAGAGCTTAGGCATATGAGAAAAGGACTCTCTATGAACACTGGGCAGGCAGCAAGAATCACACAACTGTGTCTTGTCTCTTGATTTCATCCAAGTTGTCCTTAAGGAAATATTGAAGGCAGTGGTGCATATACACTTGTGCACGCACGCGCGCGCGCACACACACACACACACACACACACATAGCATACCCATGTGTGTGTACATACCTGCACACACATTGCATTTATAGATATTTTAAAGATGGGTTTCTGCTGTGTGTGTGGTCATGCACTGCCCCCACTTAAGACCGTGGGTTTCCTAAGGCCCGTGCTGGCTGCAGCCTGTACCGGCTCTGACAACACTGAGAAGTTCCCAACTCTTGATCTCAGGCCCCACTTCCTCCAGCTTCCTTCCTGGTTTTGGGAGCAGAGCTCCTGTCTGTGCATAGCGCTGAAGTGAGTTGACCTGTGTCCGCACCAAGACTTGACCCTCTTTGGTCGTTTGGGATAAGCAAACAAGCCAGGGACCGCCTATCCCTTTGGCCCCTTCTGCATCCCTTCCACAGGCCTCACCTCAGAGACTTGTTTTGTCCCCTTCAGCCTAAACATCAACAAGATGTCTCCGTGTCTTCTCCCCTCTTCCTTCTGAAGAGCCATTTCTCTTTGAGACTCGGTAGTAGCTGCTACCATTGGGTGCCGGCTAGGCGCAGGTAGCAGGGATATTTGCAGTCCCCTTCAGTGTCCAGTAGCCTCTTTCCCCTCAACTCAAACTTCACAGCCAGACCACTAAAAGCTGGGCACAACCCAGGCCACAGTTTGGGGCTGCTTCCTGCAAAGGTGGGCATGTAGCATAGGCAAGCTCGCTGTGGGCTCCGTCACCCACCCTTTGTCCGCCCCTCCCCCACCGGTCTCTTCCAAAGGAAGTGAAGGTATAATAGCTTCTGCAGGTTGATGGAGCCCAAGGGGATGGAGCCCAGAGGGTACCCTAGCCGGTCCTGCCCTGGGGCTGACATCCAAGGCCAGGTTCTCTCTGTGATAAGAGAGGCTGGAGCAGAAGTTCTTCTGGTTTTTGTTTCTAAGGCTGAGGTTTTATTATTAACATAACTCAATAGAGTTTGCTACCATCGATTTGCTACCATTATAACAAGCTATGTATGGTTAATTACTTTAACAAAAGGAATGGTACCATGGATTTTTCTGACACATTTCCCCTGGCCTGTTAGACCACAATCACACGAGGAAGGAAACTGAATGAAGAAACTTATGGATCTGAAATCCCCAGCAGAAATCAGGTGTAGCACTCAGAAGAACTGACCTTTCCCCCCCTCCCCCCCAGGTGGCTGCACCACGGGGGCAGGGCCCCCCTAGCCCTCCCCCACTTGGGTGTTCCCACTCAGTTCCAAGTATTCAAGGCTTGCATTCTTGTTTGCCCTTGAAAGAACGTGTGACAAACAAAACAAAAAAGAAACAAAACCTTGCCTATTTCTGTTTAAAACCAGGAAAGCAAGCAGCAGCCACCTTGGAGTTCTCAACTGTTCCACGGCCCTGGGCTGAGATCTGCTCTGCCTTCAGGATGGGGAAATTAGGGATTCTGGTGGAACACCGAGACCATTGTCACAGTGCCACTCTGGACAATGTCCACAAGGAATTCCACCATGTGTAACCAAGAAGTGCCTGCTATAAGTAGCAGAATGCTGTCTTTTGTCTGAAGGTCACTGGGCCTTAGAGATACTGGGGCAGGAGTAGGCCTTGAAGTCAGCGTCAGTAACATCGAGGCAGCTCTGCTCTCTGAGAGACGCCTATAAGGGGCTCTCTTTTTGTAATAGTTCTTCTACCACAAGGGTCTCCCAGCCTCTAGCTATGTGAGAAATCAGGGTACCGCTTCCCTGAGGAGCCAAAGCACACTACCCCTGGCCAATTCATGATCAAACACATGAGTAGGTCACACACAAAAGTCACCATCAGAGGCCCTATCCGTGGCCATAGACAGCCGTCTGAGTTGACAGTGATGTGGACCAAGTGTTGCTGGTCTATAAGGTCCTGACTGTTCCTCTTTGCTGTTTTACCGCCAGAATTCCCTGGTGGTTGAGATACCACCTTTCCGCAACCAGAGAATAACGAGCCCTGTCCAAGTCAGTTTCTACGTCTGCAACGGGAAGCGGAAGAGAAGCCAGTACCAGCATTTCACGTACCTTCCTGCCAATGGTAACTCTGTCTTTCTAACCTTAAGCTCTGAGAGTGAGCGGAGAGGAGGTTTTTACTGAGCAACCAAGGCTCTGTAAAAACAAAACAAAACGTTGTAGCCTCTTCACACCATGTGATAGCCTAGTCCCAAGACCAAGTCGCCCACCCCCTCAAAGAAAAGCGAAGCCTGGGTGTGTTTCCCTGTGACTGGTGCATGCTGGGGTAATCACTTGCTCGCCTTTTGCAAATACAGCAGTGGGCCAGGGGCTGATGCAGTCTGGGGGGGTATATCTAACCTCTGTGAGTCTTTGGGTTAGAAGAATTTGTTAAAGCAGTTTTGTAAGTAGCTTCGAAAATAAGCCTGCCGTGGTCATTGGGGAACGTACATGATATTATCCTCATGGTGACGCTTCTACACAGCGTGCCGTGTGTCTCCACTGAATAATGCCATCCCCTGGTGACATGAGACTTTCAGATGGAAGCTCTTCTCGAATTTACTCGTTTAAGGAATGGCTTCTTTCATTCAGAAGTGATCAACTTTCTAGGGTGTTTTATTTACGAAAATACTGTTTTCAACTGCTCTCCTGCCCCCCTCCCCCGAAGCTTCTAGAAAGGTGTGTCCCAGGCATCCAGGGTTTCCTGTGTGGTGCAGGCCATTCTCCTGCAGCAGGATGTGTAAACAGAGCAGAGTAAGTTGTTATCCTGAGTCCTATTGTATTTTGAGTAAGCTCGGGGATGTCAACAACCTTTTTAAATTTAAATTGCTACTTTTTCCCCCCTCTAAAAACTTAAGATATTCATATAATTTAAGAGGGAAATTATACAATAAATACTAGCCACAAAAGCAACCATATTGCTTGCTATCTTAGTAAAATCAAGGTGGTTTTGTTGTTGTTGTTGGGTTTTTTTTTTGTTGTTGTTGTTATTTTAAGGTTTCAAGGGTTTTTTTGTTGTTAGTGTAAAGGCATTTGGAATAGTTTTTGTTGTTTTTTTGTTGTAAGTGTAAAGGCATTTGGAACAGTTGAGACAGTAAGAAAATTGGTATTAAAGTTCTGAAACCAATTGTCTTATCAGGAAACCCCTAGAGATGCCCTTTAAAAAAGAAAACAATAACTCGGTTGCAATCTCATACCAGGACATCAATCTAAGCAACCGTCCGTGCTGGGGTGACCCCAGAGCAGCTGCCCATCCCCCACCCCTGTCTGTGCTGTGGGTGACCCCAGAGCAGCTGCCCATCCCCCACCCCTGTCTGTGCTGGGGTGACCCCAGAGCAACCGCCCATCCCCCACCCCACCTCTACACTGGAGACCATTTCACAGGCCTCTCCCTTTTGTGAAAAAATGTATACTTTCTTACAAAAAACAAATATTCGCTCTTTTACTTTATCTTATTTTTTTGAAAGTGCAACGATTGTGTCCTACCTATACTTCAAGCACGGTTGATCTAAGATTTTTAAAAGGTCTAAACTTTATAAAGAACAACAACAACAAAAAAAAAATCATTTTCTAAAACAATGTGGAAACATCGTAAAGATTAACTTCCCCTTGTTTGATGCACATTTGAGTCCTTGATGAAGGTTTCATAGGGTGCTCAGTGTTCGTAAAGAGCACCTTCTCAGAAGGGTCTGCGGAGCAGGCGTCCTGTGAGGCGCCAGGCTCTGGTGGCTGAGTGTATCTCTGCCTCCCACGCTGCCCTCCCTCGGTGATGCAGCATCCAAGCATGCCAGCGGCTCCACAGTCATTTGCTCTGCACCAGTCTGCCTCCCACAGTCCACATAGCCTCCTGCTGGAAACTCCCAGCTGCAAACCATCCTTACGTGCGGCTCAGGTCTTCCTTCCTCAGCCCTTCTGGCTTCAGCCATTTGCTCCAGACCCCTCTTCAGCCCTTTCATCCTGCTGCCCTGACTCTCGCCCCCCAACTCCAAGATGGCTGTCCACCACCAGTGTGGTCCTGGGGACCAACCATATTTCCACACCATTAGACTGTGAGCTCCTTCAGAGAGACCTTGGCCACAGTAGGGTTGAATGCCAGCATTACTCATTGCCTGATTCCTGGCTGGCTACCGACATGTGTTGTTGTTGTTGTTGTTTAAATAAATAAACACACAGATGGAGAACCCCAGCTCCTGTGTTCCGTGTTCTGTCTGGTGCTCCTCCTCCGTGCTCCGTGGCATCTGTTGCTCTGGGGTGTATCTCTGAGAACACCGATGCTGATGAATGAATGTCTGTGTTCATAGCTCCCCTGGTCTCGGATTGCTGCGTTTGAATCCTGGAAACTCTCCAGGGCACATGAGTAGCTCTTAATTAACCTGACTCCATGATCCTTCAGTTTTTCTTCTTGGACACTGGCTGTGAAGTTATGAGCCTCCCCCTGAGTCTTTCTGTATTATTAAATGAGTTTCATGTATACTAGTATTTCACGTATCTGTGACCAACACGGACACAGGTTCTTACAGTCATCAAATATGCTGTGTTTGAGAAAGTAGGAATAAATCCTTTTAAATCCTACCTGTGAAATTCATCTTTATCTGTAGATATATAAAATGTATGCAAGAGTCAGGTAGTGTTCCTTCAGACATAGGTATGAGGGTGTCTCAAGGGGACTGCATCAGACACCTCCTCTCCCTTACCCTTGTGGAAGGACCCCGCTTTTACACAAAACCGCCCCTTGTCCCAGGCCCCTTTGAGTTTCGGGGTGTTGGAAGTCAGTGTGTCCAAGGTGTTCTGCTGCATATAAGGCAGGAGGGATGTCGGCTTCGTGCATACTCCTTTGTCGCCGTTGCTGTCTCCTGATACATCTACAGCAGATTAGCTCACCTGGTTGACACCCACCTTGGGCCATCCTTCTTCCTTACTCTCAGTTAACTGTGTCAGTAATCAGGTGGCAGGAAAATAGAGCAAGTGGCTGGGACCCTTGGGTTCTGGGCAGGGTGGGTGCTGACTTTGGCGCGTGGTCTGTGGTGATCCTGGAAGGGCAGCTTGGCCCCCTTCCCTCCAACTGGTATGTGTCTAACAGGGAAGGTCTATACTTAAAGGAAACTCTTGGGCTTCCCGAGACTCTTGTGTGCCACTAACTTTGCTTTACTCCCTGAAAAGGGACCGTACTGAGCTGGGGGGGGGGGGCCTGGGACAGCACACCCTAAAGTCAGTGCTTCTCTACAATGAGGGAACAAGTCACCACAAACTATAGGGTTCTGAGAGCCTGTCACTTCGTCTGAAACTGTTTTAGCTAGTTAGTTAGGAGTCCCCCGGCCTTCCCAGCCAGGACAGGACTGTGAGGGTGGGAGTGACTCTTCTCCTGAGTCCAGGAACATGTACTCCTGAGCAGATCTTGCACATCTCATTGGAAACCCAGCAGTGGGCCCTGCAGGTCTCTGGGATAGTCATCAGACACAGATGCTAAAAGCACCTGCAAACTGAGAAGCGACGCCAGAGTACCCAGTCCCAGCCAGGGAGGGCCTCCCAAGCTTCCCGAGATGCTCGGCTGCCACTAACTTTGCTTTACTCCCTAAAAAGAGACTGTGCTATCTTCTTAACTGAGCTGTGGGGGCTGGGGTGGACATCGTCATAAGATGAGGGCTATGCCAGGAATGTCTGGGTCTGAGCCCTTATTCCAACATGTCAATTATAATTCCAGAACAATGAATGGATACAGGATGTCTCCAGTTTGGGTTCCAAGATGAGCATCTCTGGCAATCTGAGACCTAAGACTAGCTCTTTCTTCCTGTCACTCGTGGCAGGAACTGGTACCTGCTCATAGGTGCAGGGGTACTTAAAAAAAAAAAAAAAAAAAAAAAGAAGAAAGTCAACTTATTGTAAAAACACACCCTAAAGTCAGTGTTTCTGTACAATGAGGGAACAAGTCCCCATAAACTATTGGGTTCTGAGAGCCTGTCACTTCATCTGAAACTGTTTTAGCTAGTTAGGATTCCCCCGGCCTTCCCAGCCAGGACAGGACTATGAGGGTGGGAGTGACTCTTGTCCTGAGTCGAGGAACACGTACTCCCATCCCTGATCCAACCCCTAGCACTGGGCGCTTGTGTGAGAACAGACACTTACTGGTGACAGAGACCAGTACATAACTATAGGACAGGAAAAGCATTTCAGTGGAACCAGTGTCAGTCAAGCAACCGTCTGAGCAGATGATACCTACAAGGATAGGTTGCCCCAAGGGCCAGAAGTCTATGAACCTCTAACACCCCTCCCCCTCCCACCTCTAGCACCCCTTCCCCTCCCCCACACAGGCACACTTCTTTGCATGGACTCTGGGGTGGAGCCATGAGTGATTGGGAGAATAAAATACCATAAGGAACTTTCTTGAACCCTTCCTGATTATTAGTAAGCACACCTAAGATATATTTCCAACTCAGAGGAATAAGAGGAACGCACCACTTCTGCCAGATTCTTGGTTGTACCACTAGAGTCTGGAATCAAAGAGACTTGTGTAGACTTCAGCAGAAGACCTGGGCCCTGCACAGAAGCAGAGCCCCACCTTATAATGGATCCCTGGGCATCATGGGCTCTATAGTTTAGTCACTGCCATGACTACAACTCTACTGAAGATACCAGGCCTCAACTTGTGACTGCCTGGGTACAGAGACCATGATGGCATGGCAGTATTGTGCACAGCCCATGGCTGTCTGCCTGGGCACCCATTTCCTATCCTATGAGAAGCCTGGCCCTGGAGAGAGAGGCTAGGGCCTGCCCTACTCTAAGGGTTTCTTATGGCGAGGTCATAGAACAGAGTGGCCTGTTGGGATTAAAGCCAGGACAGTTTCTTCCACTTGCCATCGTTCAGCTTGAACCTTTCCTTCATTAAAGAGCCCATGAAGGCTTCAAATGGCAGAGAACACAATGTGGTGTGTGACGGGCAGAGCGACATTAATTCTAGGGACCCTACTTCTCGATTTTCTTTTTAAAAGCTAATGAAGTCCTCGTGGAGAGAGGAGAGGTCAGGGTGGGCCAAGGAGAGCTGTCTCTAGCTCCTGAAGCCACAGGTGGCATCTGCCTTCAACTTCCGATGGCCTCAGCAACCAACTGGCCGTTGTAGCTGTGTGCCTCCATGTTCAAATGACACCAGTCAGTAGACATTTGGGAGAATGCCCAAGGGCTGTCTAGACCTCTGGATCAAGGAGTCCTGGCTACTTAAACTCTCAAATCCATCATCTCCAGGGAGGAGGGAGTCTGGTTCATCACACCGACACTGATGTGCCAATGAGAAGGAGCTAACACTTGCACCCAGGCCAGCCCTGCTGCACCACGAGGAAGGTTAGGCACCAGAAGAAGCCATTTCTGCACCATGTGATCTCTCAGGTCTTCCCAAGTATTAGAAGGCCTCAAACTGAAGTGAGGGCCAAAGACACGCTTGTCTGGGTGCTAATGTGACAGCTCCAAGAGATGCAGGCCTCTCAAGCCTATGGTGTGTCCACGTGCGTGCACACACCTTGTGCTTCTGTGGACTTTCCATTTTCATACAGGGAAGGAAGTGAAGGGTAGAAGGTTGCCTGGAGATAATTGAGACTGAGAGAGCAAATCATGTGGCACCTGGAGTGCCTGCAGAGGATGGCTGCGGCTGGGACATTTGAGGAACCATGGAATAGAAAACCTGCAATTTACAAGGGCCCGAGAAGGAGGCCAATGTCTTGTGGAGTGATCACAGAACACAATAGGCCATTAGGATGAAGGGCAGGAAGGTAGTTTTGTTTAGAAATCTAAGGGCCATGTGCCACCAAAAACAAACAAAAGCGTGAGTCAGAGTGAGCTGAACACCCGAGGAGGCTGAGCAAGGAGGAGACATGCATGGGCGGGAGGGAGAGCAGAGAGCTCTGCCTGTGATCTGCCCATAGAATACATGCCATATGTTGCCACCTGTGAGGTACTCTCAGGTCCCTGGCTGCCCCACCCAGCTCTATCCTAGGCAGTATGGCAGCCCCAGAGCTCCAGCTGCTGGAGGGGGAGTTACCGTCAAAGCACAGAGATTTGCTTCAGCAGCTAGTGGATAGAACACCACTGATGTGTGTTTTCTGTGTGTCTGTGCCATCCACAGCCATCAGTGGTAAGTTGTGTTTATCATTCTCCACTGGGATGGGCCCCAGCTGGTTTGTTTGGGCTGTGGGCTAGCACAGGCAGCAACGCCATGCTCTTCCTTCTCTGGGTCAGGGCCTGCTCTATAGCTGGGAGTTAGGACCTTGTGACATGACTGACCTCTGGGCTCACTTCTGGAAAGGGGAGATTCCCAATTCTCACCTGCCCACCGACAGATGAACAGGCCTAGCGAGGTCCTGTACAAAAGGCCAGAGCCAGCAAGTCCTTGGTGTGCGCTATTTCCAGTCCCCCGGCGGGCTGAGCCTTCTCCTCACCCTTCAGGATTTTGTATTCTGCCTGAATATACCTCCGTGGAATCCTCCCCTGCACCGAATACATCCCTTTGTAGATGCTCCAGGTCTAAGCTGTCCGGGAAACAATCCTTACGTTCTCACATCCTCAGGGAGCTGGGAACCACACACCTGCACAGCCATTGTGAATGCTGAATGGCAGGTGTGCCCTTCCATCCACAGGCTCACAGGTCCTGTAGGAGCTGAGGACGCTCAGCAGGAAGATGTATGAAGCCTTTCTGGCCTGGGCTTGAGTGGCTCTATGCGTTCTTTACCCCCGGAATCCTCTCTTGCCCCTGACTTACTGCTGGCTGTCTATGTTGACTGGGAGACAGGCTTCAATGTCACTGCCATGAAGACAATCTGACTTTTGTTTTATAGGAGTTTTAGACTTTGAACAAAACCTCTTCTGTCCGGCACTGGAAACAGCTGGTAAAATAATTCAGGCCACGACACTTGAGTTTACTTGAAAATGCAAGTGTGAAGTAACAGCACATGGACAAAAGACATCCTCACTTGTACTGAGAATATTTCCTGTGAAGGCTGTAGGAAGGGGACAAGTGCCTGCCTCTGACTGACAGCTCTCACTGTGCACAAGAAAGGGGGACCGATAAGGTTGCTGCCCACCTGCTCCACTAGAAGGACAAGACAGATGCCATCAGCTGGCTAAACATCAGTCACCAACAACCCTAATGGTGGCCTAAAAGCTCCATCTCCAATTGTCTTGTTGGGGATTGGTACTTCAACATGAGTTCTGCGGCATCCAGGTTCTCCCACATTCTCCGTACACACAGCGTAGGGAGTATGGTACAGGCTGCCATTGACGGACTCCCGGAGGTCTGATAAAGCAGGGCTGTATCCTCACAGCTCGGCCTCAGAATCTTCACACCCATCCTACTGACTCCTAGCTGGCGAAGCCTAGGCTGTAGGAATGAATTAACCCAGTGGTCACGCGTTGGTCACACAGGCTCAGCCATGTATCATGTGTGACAATGACGTGTCTGTTTGTATGTATCTATGAGTGAGTGCTGCCCACTCAGTATGCAGGAATACTCTTCACGCTTAGGACTGAGCCGGGCAAGAGTACTTAGAAACCCAAGAAAAGCACCATCTACAGAACCGAGTGGTTTCTCTTCATGCAGCCACACTTCCTTCATGTGTCAGATGCTGGGTTGTCCTCTGACCAAGGGGACTGGAGGCACAGATGTCAGATGTCAGTGAAACTTGGTTGGCAAGGTTGCTCAACTGTTTATATTTGTTTTTTAGCAAGTTGTCATAACTCCCCCCCCCCAAATAAGATGGTTGGATGTCTGAGGTGGGGCTAGCTGGTGGGACCTTGAGTTGATACCCCTGAATGCTGCATTTACAATGGGAACCATTCATTCGGATGTTTGATGGATCTCAGGCAAAGAAGGCCAGGGCCCGTCTGCATGGCTCTGGTCCATGGTAGACACATTCAGGCTCCCTCAAACACAGGCACCTGACTCCCGTGTATCATCAGGGCTCATACTGTGAGCCTCACTGAGGGGATAAAAGACATATCCACGCTACTCTAGGAGAGAGTCACCTCCTTCTACTTGCCCCACTTAGAGGAAGGTCATTCTCCACCCGTTCCCTGTCCTGGCAGTCAAACCTAGGCCGTCCTGCGCCCTAGGCAAGCACTCCTAACCACTAAGCCATATTCCAGCCCAGCTAGGGGTTACAGAAGCCAGAGTGAGTCTCTGTGGCTGAGCCTTATTAGACTCCTCGCAGGAAGATGTGCACTGTTAGTCTGAATGGGATCTGGCCTCGCCTGTCTTTCTCATCTAGGTGATCAGACTTAAGGTTCAAGGCCAAGCTGTGAATCAAGAGCTTCCATCTTTTCCTGAGTCCTAGTGAGGACCCTCTGGCTGCCCCCTCTCTAATCCACCCAATGAGGGTTTGTGAAACATACACCCAAATTCCTGGGTAGGACAGAGGTGGTGCAAGTCAGCTGTCCGCCAGCAAGCTTGGATGCAGGGCAGCAGAGGCAGCTGGGGTAGCCATACAGACCTAACTACTTCTAGACTCAGTCTGTAGATGGCTTCAGAAGGGCCTGTGGCACAGAGAACAGTGGAATCCACCCAGGATCCTTCTGTGTGCCTAAACCTATAACCCAACCCCAGTGGGTACTCAGCGCAGACTTACTCCTTAGCCACACACTGGAGAGGGCCTCCAATCTGAACCACAGAGACCCTGGTTCTCACCAGGACCTTGTGCACAGCAGGCAGCCTTTGGACAGTGCCTGTAAGCCATTCTAGAAGCATAGTTGCCCAGAAAGAGCTTCCCACCTGACCTGGAAGGACAAGCCCAGAGGTGAGACTCTGTGAGGCCCAGGAGAGGAGCGTCAGCCAAGCACAACCTGCCCAGTGGCTCACAGATGAATGGCCTCCTTGGGAGGCATCCTCAACCTAGCGTTGGCATGTAGGAACGGAAAACGATTTGCTAGGCTTAAGTCTCAAGAAAGAGTCAAGGAATGCTCTTTAAAGTTCCTTGGTCCATAGACCATCACTGCAGGACCTGCAGGAGATGGGACGGAGAAGGAGCCTTCCCCCATCACACGACCGGGCATGTGCCATTGATGGTGTCGGCCACACCTGGCTGGAGAAATCCTGGAGGCCAGTGAGCCCCAACCTGGGACACAAACTTGGAGGCGACTCCAGGTCAAAGCCCTCAGCCATCCTTAGACTCTTCGAGGAGTGGGCTCACCACACCAGCACCTGTATGTGATCCCTGCAAGGGGCTGCGGTGTACCAGGTTGCTGGACCACAGTGGATGCTGTGGCTGTCAGGTGCACACAGGGTCGGGCATGCACGATGACACACATCTCCCGTGGCCGCACAGACCTAGCATTGTGCTGTGCTGGGTGTGAGGATCAGCCACAGCAGGAGCCAGCAGCCCACCTTCTTCATGAGGGCAAGCTTTGTCTCTGACAGCTCTCCCAAAAGATTGCCATTAATCCTTCATGTGCTCGCTTTCCATAATAAACTGTATTATAAACTCACGACTGTGCTCATGTGCTGTTTTCAGTGTGCTAGTCCATAGCATTGCGGTGTGCTCTGCTGCACTGGATTCCCCTTCCCGCACCCCCGCCCCCAGCCTAGCGAGGAGACATTGCGTCACACCCCTGCCTCCCTCTGGCGCAGGAGACAGACCAGCGCCTGGGGCTTCTGTGGAGCCCAGGTCCCGTTTCCTGACTAATAGGAAACAAGAGGCCCCATCCTACAAGGCTCTCAGCTCCACATGAGAAATGCAGACACAGACAGTCTTGAGATGTATAGCCCTAGGGTTTCTGCAGACACTGTGAGGGGTGGGTGGCATATAACTTCAGCTGAGGAGACACTTATGGGGAACCTCAGAGAAGGGCCATCAGGATCCGACTCTTGGATCGCTCCTCCTCTGCCAGACGGACAGGCTGCTCTGTCTCCAAGCGATCCTCAGCTGTGCTGAGTCACCGTCCTCCAGTGATGGGGGGGGGGGGCTCTGTCTTTGAGTGGAGCTGTCTCCACCAGGGATGGAATCCACATCAAGTGTGGGACTATGACAGGGTCCCCTGCATAGGAAGCAGAGGCGTGCCACCTTGGAGTCAGCAGGTGGCAGGAGACATACAATGTCTTCTTTCCCTTTGCGCTGACCTGTGTGACACTTCCCCCCCCCCCCAACACTGAGCTCTGAAGGTGAGGGACCTGAGAATAAGATAGTGACATTGGACTGGCAATGTTCAAGTCTCCGTCCCCACCTATCCAATCAAACAGGCTTTGTCCCCCAGAGTGGCAGCGTGGTATCCTTGAGTGGAGCTGCTGCCCCAGTCCCAGATAACCAGACAGAAGGAGGCAGAGGACGGAGTGGAAAGGGCTAGCCAGGACACAACAGAAACTGCATAGGGTCTACCAAAAACTTCAGTCCTGGTTCATTTTGTACCTCCTGAGAAAGAAACTTGGGAGTCCAACTTAGACCATCAGCAGTCACGTCCTTGGGGACGTGCAGAACCTCTATGCACTCAGCTTGCCCAGGTGACCATTCAAACGCCAGGAAGAGTCTGAGGTGGTCAGCAAGATGTTGAGTCAATGCAGGGCTGGGGTACTTTAAACAGGTCCTAACTACAGAATCTACAGGGCTCCCCAGAGCAGCCACCATACCCACTCCCTGTCTGGCCTCTGGATTGCTGGCCCAGGTCCAACCAACGCTCCAAGTCCCTGTCCCTGTGTGGCAGGTAAATTACATTCTCTGGCATTTACTGGGCAGCTGTGTTTGGGACAGCGCCTTTCATGTCATGCTGGGTAGTTGGGGCTGGGTTTTACAGATCTTATAGGCTGTGTTGTGGGAGAGTTGTGTTGGCCTTGGGACCTGACTGGGGACCCAGAGCAGCTCAGTCTGGAAATAATTCACCTTCTAGTCATGTACCTTTTTTTTTTTTTTTTTTTTTTTTTATCACAAGCTCTGAAAATGACCAGTCTCAGTTAGAACTGAACCTTCACATACAGATACTGGCTTTGAACGGAGCGACTCATACCCAGGATTCTTCTTGGTGTAGTTTTGTTCTTAGTGACATTGGTGCCTATTTCTGGTCAGGCCTATGATCCCAGAAACTGGCTGGACACGGTTCTGTCCCTGGTGCCTCTCAGGGTCTGACTTCTAGCGGGTTCTTGCCAATTCTGGATTTACAATGCGGTTGAGCCAGCTGGACTGATACTGGATGGGGGTCGTTTCTGAAGCATGGCTTACCCCCACAGAGCCGTCTAGACGGGCTCGTGCCTGGAGCTGAGTTAGTACCTGTATAACACATTTCATTGTAAGCTGTAGAACTCAGATGGCCAGGGGCTTCCTGCTCCTCGCAGCTCCTGGGAGATACAGTCCTCAGGAAGGGCGGGGCCCAGAGCTGATCTCATATATTCAACTTTCTAATGTCCGAGGGATGGGTTTCCCTTCCTTCCGTTTTTTGTTAAATGCCAGGATGTCCACGGTCCTTCTCGTTATTAGCAGAGCATCCCGTCACACAAAGCCATCTGGGGACCTGCCCAGAGAGGAGTCTACGACCTGCCGGCACCTACGATTCCCATGGCTTAGGCAAGAGGACAGAGAAGGTGGTTGGTGAACTGAACTATGTCTTCAGTGGTAGGCTTTTCTCAGAAGCGCTGCGTGTATGGTATTCTTGCCTTGGGGCTCCTGTTCCTCCTGGTTTCCTTTGCCACCACAGCTCCAGAGGCAGCTCATGGCTGTTGGGGTTATGGACTCAGCTGCTACAGATGGGGAGCACAGTGGGGAGGACTTGGGAGGAGCTCTTCCAGATCCTGCACTGATCAAGACACCAAGTGCTTGTGTATAGGCAACCTGGACCCTGAAGCACTTCAATCTCAGTATGTGCCTGGGCTTCTTCTGTGGCCAAGTCCACTCCCCTGTCCACACATGCCTCCCTCCTTTGACACCCGGGGGTGGCTTGGAGGTCAGCCCCAGATTCCAGGCAGCTGGGGACCTTTATAGACCTTGTTGGGAGGCAACCCGTAAAGCACACTGCCAGGGACCCCTGTCCCACCTCTGTGGCATCTGACTCACGGGAAACGCTGGCAAGCCCATGGACGGTCTCCCATTCTCTCACATGATCAGACGTGAGCAGTGTCTCTGGCGGGAATCCAGCCCAAGCAACCTGGTTTCCAGAGCCATGGCGGGCACCCGTGAGCAGGGGACCCACAGCCTCTCTCGGGGGCTCCTGGAGCGTCACATGAAGATCAGCTCTCCATTAGCCATTGCCCTTTGGCTCACCTTCTCAAGTCACTTGAATGAGCCACTGTAGGGTCATCCTGGGGTCACACCTTGGGTCACCTGGACTTGCCTGCCGAGTCTTGATCTGAAGGACAGTGTTACTCCAGCCAAGAGTGGCTTCCGGGCTGAACACAAGGGTCTCAAGCTGATGGTCTAAGTGGCACAGTCCTCCCCCGACGGAATGTCTGTCAGCTTCTTCTGAGACTCAGCTGCTCCAGCGCCTGCCTCACCCACGCAAGCCAGGAGAAGTCCTAAAGACTAGGATGAGAGAAAAAAGGGCTGAGGGGAATGGCCGCAGTCAGCAGCTCTATTGCCTTCTGTAGAGGCTGAGCCACTGGTGCTTGGGGGCCATGTGACCTACTGTTGAGCTGAGAGGAGAGGGCCGGGAGAACAGCAAGTCACAACTTTCCCCAGCCCAAGTCTGGGGCAGAACCTCCAGACCTCCAGTGGGGGCCATTCTGTGTGAAGGCTGCCCTTCCCAGGAAGCTCCCAGTGGAGCCAGGCTTCAGAAGGCTTCCACGTGCGTGGCTCCCAGCAGCTGGTGGCGCGGGGGCCTGGTCCTAATGGAGAACAGATGCGCATTCCTGCTGGCTCAGACCATAGCTAAAGATTTTTTCCTCAGCACGCAGATATGCTTTCATTTATTCATGGAGAGGCCGGGCCTCCCTCTGCGACATGTGTGTTTGTACGTGGAGTGTGTGTGCCTCCTTAAAGAGGCCTTAGTGGTGGGGCAGTCCCTCACGTGGCTGACCTGCTGCCAAACCCACCCATGCGTAGTGTGTGAAGAGGAGAGATGCATTGGAGAAGTCTGTGTGCGCATGCTGCACATGGCTTACCCAGTACAGTGCTACTGAGGGTCACCTGCAAAGAACCTCGGCCACCCAGACGGCTCTCTGATGAAAGAGACAGACTAACGAGAACCGTGGCCAGGAAGACGATGGGGAGAGTGGGGTCCCAGGGTCTACTTGGCACCTTTTCTTCTGCTTGTCACACTCCCGTTATCCTAACCCTCTTATAGAAACTGAGTCCCTAAGCAGGAGCTTGGGGTCACAGCCTGGGGCTCGCTCCTGGCCACAGAGGCTGCATATTCTCTGTGACTCTTCCCTGCTCTGTGGGCCTTCTTGTTAAAAGTGGAGAGGGAGATCTGGGAGGCCCTGTTTGGGGCTGTGGGTCTTCTGGGTTTGTGCGGTCTCCTGGGGCTGTGGGGTCTCTTGGGGCAGGCTGCAGAGTCCTTACTCCGATGTGTGAGCCAGGAGGGATTCATGGAGTCACGGTGCGCTTGCCCACAGAAAAGTCCTTCTATTTCAGTATGTCCTGCCTTCTCTACTATCTCAGATGGTCATTCACCTCTGGATTCTCACTGCAGCCAACTCAGTACACGCTCAGCTTCCACACTGGCAGGACTTACCAGAGTCGTCAGTAGCTGCGTTACAACAATACCTCCAAGCTGAAGTTTTCACTCTGATTGCTAAGAATCCACGGGCCCTCAGGCCCAAAGCTCCTACTGCCGTTTGCAAATAGATTTTTATAGCACGCTAGTGCTGCGGGAGATTCCAAGGAAAATAGTCCTCTTCGTATTAGAACCAGCTGTGACTTTCTCAGCCAGTGACGCACCCTGTTTTTAATTGGGTGGGAGAACCGGGAGAGACAGAGGGGCTCAGTCAGAACGCTGTTTGTTTTGCATGGGGTGTCCTAGCCGCAGCCTAGCCTACCCATCTGCAACTTATGTTTATTTAACTTTTTCTTTCCTCTCCACAGTTCCAATTATAAAGACAGAACCCACGGACGACTTTGAGCCAGCTCTGACCTGTGGACCAATGAGCCAGGGGCTTAGTCCTCTGCCGAGGCCTTACTATAGCCAACAGCTCA
The DNA here is from genome assembly GCF_900095145.1 of Mus pahari. Lineage (NCBI taxonomy): Eukaryota > Metazoa > Chordata > Mammalia > Rodentia > Muridae > Mus > Mus pahari. Next base: position 73,484,739 of record NC_034604.1, on the reverse strand, counting down.
CCATGCCTCCTGACCCCGGCTCCTGCCTCGTGGCTGGCTTTGCCCCCTGCTCCCAGAGGAACGCGCTGATGCCCACGCCTCCCAACGCAAGCCCGAAGCTCCACGACCTTTCCTCTCCTGCCTACACCAAGGGCCTCACCAACCCGGGCCACAGTGGTCACCTTGGACTTCAGCCACCCGCTTCGGAGGCCCCCACCATGCAGGAAGTGCCGAGACCCATGGCCATCCAACCCAACTCGCCTGAGCAGCCCCCATCCACCAGGCTCCAGCCGCAGGTGAGTCCACATCTGAACAGTAGCTGTCCCCTTGGTCGCCGACAAGTGCTCTGTCCCAACAGCCCCTCTTCTCCACTTCCATCTGCTGCCCACGAGCCAGCCTGCTTACAGCCCTCAGCTCTCCCTCCTGACGTGGGCCACCGGCAGCCACAACCGCAGAAGGTTCAAAGAAATGAATCTCCAGCCGTACTGCCAGAGGTGTGTGAGGACAGTGACCATAACTTGGCCCCTATTCCTGTAGTGATCAAGCAAGAGCCTGAGGAGTTGGACCAGTTGTACTTGGATGATGGTAAGTGCCCACAGTTGAGCCGGTGTGTGCACAGCCACTGAGTTGGGGAAGGAAGGGAGACATGGGTGGAAGACAGTTCCCTAGCTGCGCCGCGTAGAACCGTCTCCAGCCCGCAGGCTGCACGTCAGTGGTTCTGCCCCAGTAATCTTGGCGAGCCCCGCCGCCCAAGCCAGATTGGCTCAAACTAAGTTCTCTGACCCTTGGTGTCAAAAGTCAGCCTCAGGTAGTCACAACAGAAAAGGCCTCCCCTGGAGTGTGGCCTTCGTGGTTCCAGCACCTACAAGCTTCGTAGAGAGAGGCATCTAAGTCAACGCCTGGGTCGGGGCAGCGGTACTGTAGGTGGCCATGTCCAGATGTTCAAATGGGACGGCAGTGTCGGGAGCCTAGCGGATGGGACCGACGCCAAGGGGCCGCTCTCCGCGATGGCGTCTGTCCTTCCTAGACAGTGCTGCTCACTCTGGGCAGTGGCGGACGTGAATGTAGGGTGCCCGGCTGTGCCTACACTGCTTGTGGTGGGCCCAGACTCTCTGAACCCTAAAATCTCTCCACAGTGACCAAGTGTGCCTTCGCTGTCCCGCCTGGGTTTGCTGCCCCTGCCGAGCAATAAGAGCCTTCCTGACCATGTGACCGCCACAGTGGCCGGACATGTGACCGAAGGCCAAAAGCACTGCCCACTGGGAGTGGGTCGGGTGGTGGTCTCCAGCTTGCTCGGGTAGGCTGTTTGTGGGAGTGGGGGCTCCCTCTGAGGCCAGCTGGTCTCCCCAGATGTGGGCCGTTTCCCAGACCAGGTGCCGAGCAGCACACCTGGAACAGGTCCAGCTCCTCACTGCACCTGGACTTGGGAGGCCCGGGATGACGCCCCAGCTCGCTCATCTCCCCCGCCTCTTTAAGCCACCCTTCCCGGCGATTCTGCCCGTGAGCCCCACGACCCTTTCGTGCCAAAGAAACCTTTGAGAAAACATTTGAAAGAGGTGGTATGTCCTGGCTTCTGTGCCTTCTCCTTGATGCCCCAGGCGTGGGGTAAGCTGACCTGGGGGTGAGAGAATATTCCACACTCCCTGTGGACAGGCTCAGGGTTGCCCTTCCCCCATCTAAGGCACTTGATTGCCAAGGAGCTTCTGTTCCAGGGCTGTAAAACTTCTAACTGAATATCCCCCTCCGTACTCATAACTCAGAGCTTTGGGGGAATCATTCACGCAAAATTTTTGCTCAAAACTACGTTCAGTTCTTGAACCTAGAACCAGGTACTCCTCTGTGGTTCATTTGCTGGCCATGTTCATCTGCCTCTGAATAAGCCCTCATAGGCTTGTGGGAGGTTCCAGGCCTCCCTCCGTCTCTTCTGTTTGGATCCGTGTTGGAGGACTGTCACTGCCCTGAGTAGCCCTGACAAGTTTCACTTGTCTTTGACCCACTTACACATAAGCGAAGGGCTGGGATCCCAGGGGTGGTTCCCAGGGACACTTCCTTAGAATGAAGAGTCTATCTGTGTCCCTGGTACCTGCCCAAGTAGACGCTGTAGCCAGGATGGACACTAGAGTCTGTGTCTAGAGTCCCACCTTCTGCTTTGCCTCAGGGCGTGCTGGTCTGGGCCTGTGGGAGCATTGTCATGTGGTCAGAGGCCACATGACTGGCCAGCCCAGAACTCCCACATCTGGGTAGTGCCCTCTGGCCCAGAGACAGGAAGCCGGTCTTAGCCAGGTTTCCCACTGACCCAGAGGCCACTGTGGCCGACGTCAGACCAGCTTTGTTGTGGGCATTGAATAGGAGCAGGTGAGCCTTTTGGGAGGAGGGGACACTGTGTCCAGGAAGCCACACAGCAGAACTGGGGACTAGAGCTGCCCACACGTGGCACGGGATGTATTTTGTTGAATTCACTGTGTGCCCTGAGAGAACAATTCAGAGTCTCCCCTGTTGGGGTACAAGGAAAGGATGCTGACCTAGAAAACAGGAAATGAAGGTTAAGAAGAAGAGCCAAGCATTAGGTGTGGGGACCTGTCCTGGATGCTGTGTCTTTTCCATTGGGTCTTAGATTTCCCCAGGAAGGGACAGAGGGGTGGGGAAAGAAACACCTAAAAATTTAATTCAAAAAACCCGACTCCATTTCCCCCAAATTCTTGCTTAAAAGGCAGTCAATCTTCATCAGTTTACCCAAGGTGGGGACAAACACTGAAGATGATATACTTGATTTGAACGTGGGAAGGTTAGGGTCGTTAGGTTGGAGGGAGGGAAGAACAGGTCTCAGGCTCCTGCTTTCTTCTGGAATCCCCCTCATCAGATCGATTGGGTACCACAGCACTGTGTCCCTCCCAGTACAGAGTCCCTGTTGGAAGGAACACTGGTAACCTGGAGGTTCCCGAGCTGCAGGGCACAGAGTAAACAAATCCAGGAGGCTGATGTCCAACCAGCCTTTCAGCATTCAGGGGGCTCCTCTAAAGATGTCTGCTGGCTTCAGGGGCTCACACAATACCAATGCCATCTTCCGGCTGCCTTCCCTGAGAGGTGGAAAGAGGAGGAGTGGGTTTCCACAGAGACTGATTTTCATGTGGTTTTCTGTTTGTTTAGTTGGTTGGCTTGGTTTTTGGCATTTTGATTTTGTTTTCTGGGAATCCAGAGAGAAAAGGCAGTTCTAAAATACGACATCCAGGCTTTGAGAGCCTGTGGCCCTCCATTCACCTAGACTCTCTGTGTCAGCATGGTGAGACATCAGGAAGTCGGGGTCTGTGTGCACAACGCATGGTGTGCCCCACACTGGGTTTGGAGAGCCACACATTAGAATTTGAGGGTGGCACACTTTCCAAATCTCTCCTCATCTCAAGGAGCAATTTAAATTATGGATAGAAAACAAATCCTTTTCCAGGAGTCTTTTCTGTCTCTACTCTTAAGTCTGCTGAAAATGTATGTGACCCACTCAGTAATAATTTCTTCGTTCCAACAGTCTGCATAAGGCTTAAGATTCCGATTTAAACTTTTCATGGTTAGATTTTGAAGGTGCCAGTGCCGTGGCTCACACATCATTTTAAACACAGTCTTTAAAAAAAAAAAGTTTCCACCAAAGCTGAACATTAACTGTTCCTGTAATATTTGCTCAAATTGCCTGTCACGGGACTGAACTGCGTGTCGCGTTCTTCTCGGTCACACATATGAACGTGAGCATCTCCCTTGCACAAAAGGCTTCCACTTCAAGCAAGCACATCTGGAAACTCCTAAAATACCACAGGGCATCTGTGCAGATGGGACACTGCCACAGAACTGCTTTGGTGCCACGCAGCCAGCCGGCTTCCAGCTTTGTGGTTGGAGCAGCTTAGAGGCAGTACGGTCTCAGTCTGTTACTATGCCCCCCCCCACACACACACACACACACGGGGACCGCCCTACGGCCCTTGCCACAATTGAGCCTTTCAGCTCCATCAGAGGCAGCTGGGTGTCCAGAAGTCTAGATGTCATTAAAACAACAAGCAGGTAGACAAGGCCTTCCAGCCGTGTCTGCCGGCTGCCTGGGTCTCTTTTACTCTCCCTCCCCTTCTTTCCTGAGCTTAAACTGCTCTGGAAGAGAACAAAAAGCTTTCCTCATGGAAAGTTTGACTAAACTGGCAGGGTTCCCAGGCCCAAGCCTTCCCCATTGCTAGCAATGATGGCAAGAGCGATCAAACACACCAAGCCATGAATACTGTGGACACAGGCCACCCCATGACAGATAGGAAAAAGAATTCAGCCATGCATTTATCTCATCAGGTCAATCCCTCATGCCCGGGGGTGCCTGCCTGTGAGTTGGGAGGCAGAAAGATTACCCTGCACACCACCAGAGTCTGAGACTGCCATAGGCAATATAGACCAGGAGGCTGCACAAGTAGCTCTTGGGAGTCCCCAAGGGAGGGTTCTCCCAACATTCATGAGTTCACCAGGCCCAGGCCTGTAGCTGCCACTCAGTGGGGCTTCCAACTGTTGAGCGCAGGGGTAGGCAAACCATGGAAGGTTGATTCCAAGCCCTGATGCATCATACAGGGCAGGCATCAGGCAAGCAGATGTTGGCTTAAACATTCCAGTTTAGATCTAAATACACTCTTGCAGAGCTGCACTTGATACCAAGCACTTGCTGGGAAGTCCCAAAAGGCTTAGGCGTGTGTTCTGAGAGAGAGTAAAGTGGGGCTCAGGCACAGGCCTTCTGCCATCTGGAGTCTCTCTGCCCCTTCCATGCAGGCAGACACAGGCAGGTGGTGAGGGCTCTACATTATCTGCTGAGTCAGACCTTCTAACTAGGGTGTGTTTGACCACCATGGGCCTGTACTGGTGCTGCCGCCGCCTGTAACCTGCAGGGTCAGGCTGTGAGTCTCTGTGTTTTCTACCCGGCAGGAAGGTGGAAGGAGGGCTGTCCCACTGGACAGCTGCGTCTTGATGGATTAAGTTGGCTAGTCTTCTAGACACTGTGCACTCTTTCTAGTTACATAGCTTGGGCAGTATGCGTTATATGTGGGGTACGTGTGCCATCCCACTATCTGTGTACTCTACTCACTGGGAGAGTAGGGGATTCGAACGCATCACTTTCAGACATTACTAATCGTCTGCCGAGCTTGTTCTCCTCCCTTAAACGAAAAAGTTGTGACATTATTTATTTGAAGTAAGTCAGTAGGGTAGAACAGAAAAAGCCAAAGGCCAGAGCTAGAGAGATTCTGTGAGCCTAGAGATTATGCTAGTTAGTGCCAAAGACCTTGCAGAAATCCGAGGCCCAGGCGGATGCTAGGAGCCATCTTTGAGGTGGCCGTGTGGGCAGTGCGTTCACGGCACTTCTTTTTCTCATGGCAAACTCTGAACTGCAGCAACATGTTCATGCATGGTTGTCCTTCCTGTGTGGAAATGCCGCTGTCCTCCTCCAGACGGGTTAAAAATCCTTCCAGAAAATTCCTGGGGGTGTTTCTCCACATCTGCTGGTTTACCAAGCAAAGCGCTGCAATCCATGCAGGCAGCGTCTTTCCCACGCATTCTGATGATTCTGCAAATCTGTGAGCCAGTGAACAATGTGCCACTATGTTGGCTCCGGAGCTCAAAACCATCAAGCTCGGGTGGCATTTAGAAGTATGCCCATCACATTCCAGAAGTTCAGCAGCTGGTGGCTATCAGGAGTGTGGCTGGCTTCTCTGAGATCTCTGTCGGAATTGTTCCTGGAGACTGGCAGAGCCCTTTACCCACCTAGCGCTAGGCATTCCTGCTCCTGGAGCAATAGCACTTGTCTGAGGAACCTTCTAGATGCGACAGTGTGTTCTTGCTTCTGGGGTCCAGAGGATCCTGGGGAGATGAACATTTACCCAGGTGGAGAAAAACTCTGCTGTCTGGAATCATAGTGAGGACCCTCCCATCAATGCCGGAATTTGACACACGATGCCGACACACAAGAAACCCAATGGCAGCAATGGGTGAGCACTGTGGAGCATTTGGTAGACCGCCTCACCCAGCCCCTTCCCGTGAGCAGGAAAAGATACCATTTTTCACCTCCCTGGGCACAAAAGGCAACTGAAGCTTCAAGAGATGCCATTTGACAGTTGTCTGTGGCAGATCTGGGGACTCTAGAATCCTGCCTCCTTAAGGCTCAGCTCCGCCCGTGGAATATCCCCCTTCCCTGAGACTTGCAAGCAGACAGATCTCTGGCCTGAGCTGGCCTGGGGAGCTGTGGAGGGGCCTGCTATGTGCTGCTTTCTTCACCAGAGAATTCCTTCTGCTTCTCTGAGGTACTCTGGTAGTTGACAAGCGCTGAAAGAAAGTGAAAGTTCTGAAACAAGGGAAGGGTGGGGATCGCAGTATGTCAACAGTCCCTAAAGCTTCCTCAGTGTTGGCAAATCTATCAGGTCAGCACTTCTAGAATCTAGACATTGAAGGGCAAGCGTGGCAACTTGAAAAGCATATGCTCAAGAAACCTGTTTTAGCTCGGGGTCGCGCACCCCCCCATCCTTGTCCCACGGGGCAACCCCAGGAAGGACTGACATCTTAGCTTGGTGGGAGAAGCTCCCCGTTGTGCAGTCTGCGCTCAGGTTGATCCCTAAGCCCACAGGACAAGTTCCAGTCTCAGGTATGTTGGAAAACAGCTGCCACTGGCTATGCTCACAGCGATGGTGATGCTGAAGCTACCCGAGATTACGATGCCAGTGAGCAAGCAAGAGACTAGCCAAAGGAACCAGGGAAAACCCTACCATCCCCGGTTACCTGGATAGCTAACTGCATTGTGCAAATGCGTGTGTGCGCTCAGGAAAGGAGACCAGGTACTCACTTCTGCTGCCTCGAGACCACACAAGCAGAAGAGAGGTCCTGCTGGCCCGCATCCCGCAGCGGAGGGCGTGGCTGAGCATGCAGCACTCCCTGATAAAAGCTGGAATATGTCACGACTCAGCACCTAAAACAACTTCATGAGGGACTGGCCCTCCACAGATCGGCAGCTCTTCAGTCCTACCTCTGAGCCCCAGGAAAGAGGCCTGCCGAGCAAATGATTTCTAGAGAAGGAACAGGAAATGTAGCATCGCCACACTGCAAGGAGTACAGAATCTAAAGAATTAGTCCAGGAAGTCAGCAAACAAACAAACAAAAGGGAAACAATTCCTGAAAAATGAAAGCTCCATTCCAGCATCGCGGTTATATGTTACCTCTCGTGCCTAAGCTTAAAAAGAAAAAGTCAAAGTTAAAGAAGAAAAAGAAGCTATGCAAACTAACAGAAAGGTAGGTCTCACAGATAGGGGAGAAGCACACCAACAGACTCTGTCCCTGTGAGGTCGCCAGTCTTCAACTAAGTAGCAGAGGCTTTAAATTGGCTATTTAAATGTGTTCAGAGAACTAAAGGAAACGATATTTAGATAATTACATTGAAGTATTTAGATAAGTACATTGATAACCATGTCTCACCAAATTGAGAATATCAACAATAACAGAGACTAAACTTTAAAAAGACCCAAATAGAAAATCTTGGATTCTTGGATTTTAAGAAGTCAGCATTTGAACATTTCCTCAAAGGGCTGAACAAAAAGATCTCGGGTAGAAAAGAAGAGCCAACAAACGTGAGGAAAGACCAAACTGTTGTCAACTCCAAAAGAAAAAGCTTGAGTAAGACTGAGCTGGCCCATGGCTCAGGAAGTAAGGTACCTGCCACCAAGCCTGATGACCCCAGGTTCCAACCCTGGTGCCCACAAGGTGGAAGGAGGGAGCCGACTCTTGCAAGTTCTTCTCTGTCCACCACACATGCATACTGGGGCACAGGCACACCCCACAACCTCTGCATGCACAAAGTAAAGGCATACATCTATCTAAAAGCTATTGTTTTAAATAGAGACTTGGGGATATCACAGGCATGCAGACAAAAAATGCACATGGGGAGGGACAGGGTCCAACTCATGATATTGTTAAGAGGACGCTTATGAATAAGTTGACTAAAGGAGTGAGGGCCACATGGTCACCAGCACCGCTGAGGGGAACTTCAGCTCTGCAAACAATCAAGAGACAGTGCCAACATGTCTTCTTCAAGCCAGTCTTAGAATCAACACAACCTTTGCCAGACCACGGAAGGATTGCCCCTAGAAACTAAGTCTGAAGATTAGAATTTCCAAGAGTCAGAATAGCCCAGAGAATTTTGAAACTGGGAAGCAAAGTTAGAGACCTCACACTTGGAGACTTCAAAACTTGCTGCAGGCTATAGAGGTTGGGAAGGCAGCTCACCGAGGAACAGCCCTTGCTGTACAAGCGTGAAGTCCTGAGTTCAAATCCCCCCCAACCCCAGACAGGGTCATGCAGGTGTCTGTAGCCAGGGCACTAGGAGAAAAGGGTGAAAAGAAGGATTGAGGGGGTCGTTGACCACCAACCTAACTCCAGATCAGTGGGAGAGTCTCTCTCAAGGGAGTAAGTAGGCCACCTCCTCTGGCCTCCATACGTATGCACAGACACAGTCACGCATACACATACACCAGACATACACTCTCACACAAACATAAACCTTATATACAAAAAGTGACTATAAATCTATAATCCTTAATACAGTGTGGTTAAGGCATAAGATTTATACGCCAGTGGAATGGGATCCAAGAATATGTCATTAGGTTTATGGTAAAGTGGTTTTTGATAAGGACATCAAACCATTGGATGAGAATGAAGACTGACCTTTTAAACAAATGTTACTGAGTCAGTTGCATATTCATATACCAAAAAAAAAAAAGCAAACAATACCAAACACAACAGTACACGCACATTCACGCACATAGACTCAGGGTTGATTGTATACTGAAAACTTTTTAGAAATTTTTGAAAAATCTTAAGACTTTCATTGGATTAGTCTTAACTATGACATTAAAAACACAGACCATAAAATAAAAACCTGACAAGTTGCTCTTCATCCAAACTTAGCATTGTTGTATTTTAAGACACCACTGAAAGAGGAAAGACAAAGATGGGCAATGGCTGCCCAGGACCATACAGCAAGCTGATCAAACTGTCCACAATCTATAAAGAATACTTACAGTTCAGCCCAAACTTCCAAAAATTCGAAAGCCATTTCATATGCGGTCATGGGCTATAAGATGGTATTGAGCCAAATATGAAACAATGGTCCACAAGGTTATGTCACTCGGGGATGTATTCTATGGCTCCTGTAGTCCATATAGGTACATTCTATAATGTCCTCACTTTGATGAAACTACCTAAAGGCACATTCAAAATATCTCCTCATGTCATTCAGTAACAAACAATTACATATCATTAGTCATTATGGAATGCAAGTTAAAAGTCACAGCAAGATAATATAGAGCAAATTCTGCAGAAGACATTGGGAAAATGAACTCCTGACATACTACTGATAAGAGTAGGGTAGAACAGAGACTGACAGTATTTTAAAAGCTAAAATAAGTTTACCGTATAACTCAACCATTTCCTCCTAAATGGTACAAGTGTTCCTTGGAGTTCTTTAGACCAGCTACAGCATCCAGCAACTGGTGAACAGTCAGCAGTGTGGTCCTCTCACAGATTCAGGAAATGGGCACTGGGTCACGTTGGGCTCAGATGGACTTGGAAGCCTGGAGCTGAGTGAAGGATGATGGGTAAGTGGGACAGTGCTCCGTGGTCCGTGTGTATTGACCGTCTTTGAAGTGCTCCATGGCCCATGTATATCAACCGTCTTTGAAAGGACGGCGGACAGAGCTCCACCCACTGCAGTGAGAACGAGGGAGCCTCTTCCAGGGGTCTTCCAAATCACTTATCAAGATCACACAACGTTAAGTTGGATGAGGTGGCTCCCGACTATAATCTAGAAGGCTAAGGCAAAAGGATTGCTGTGAGTTCAAGGCCAGCCTTGCCTACACTGGAAGATCCTGTCTCAAAAAAGGAAAAACAAACAAACAAACAAAAAAAAACCAAACAATTAAACTTGTCAATTTACTAAAATATTATTAAAGCAAGAGAATTACACTGTATGTAAAATATGCTTTCTAGAATCTAATGGGACCAGGGTTGCAGATCAGAGCCTTCTAGCTTTGTAAGATAAACTCTGTGTGTGATGTGTAGAGAGGCTCACTTTGCGCTTGTGTGTGTGTGACATAGAACACCTCCGGTGGTCTTGCTTAGTGGAACTTCTCTGTTTGTGCCAGGTGAACCCACTTCGATGACAACTGTTCTCATAGGAAATGAGCCTAGGGTCATCACAGAGTGTTGGCCTGCTTTAAGGCTCGTTCGGGAAGCTTGTTCGTTAAGGCAGAGGAGTGGACTCCTCAGCCTAGGTCTCACGGTGTGGGCTGATTCGTGAGCTTTCTGGCTGCAGTTCTGGGGCCTCTGTGATGTCTCTTTGATCGGCTGCACGGAATTTTGATAAAACCTTTACTGTGTTCGGTTTTAGTTTTGAAACAGGGCTCTTCCTTCCTTCCAGATTATGGAGTGGCCACTGAGACTTAAGGGTGTCTGCCTCAGCAGCCCCGGGTCTAGCAAGTCTGATACACAGGACAATAGGCCAGGCATTCATACCCCGCAGAGGTTATCTGTCACCAAAAGGCTTTGTTCCCATGCCACATTCAGTACAGGGAGCAGTCCCAGTCACTCCCGGGGAGGGGGAGTGTTATCGGCCCTGTTCCCACACTGTGAAGTCTTCTCAGATGTAGCCTGTCCCTATCAGGTCTTCCAGCTGTTGATTCAGATATGGTAGGAGGTTGGGATCTGGAAAACACAGGAGGCCAGGCTCAGGCTCCTCCCAGAGCAGGGTGGGGGTAAGGAGGGAAAACTCACAGCTGTGTCTGATTCAGGGACGTGGGAGTGGTCCCAGCCTGTGCGCGTTGGGTCCTTTGATGGTAGCACAGGTCATTGGAGCTGTGTTCCAAAGAGCCAAGGCTACTTTCACATTCAAAGGTGGATCTGCTCTGCCCCTCTCTCCAGCCCAGGGCTCCTGCTTTTAAAGCCACTGGTTTGTTAATACCCCTTCTCTTGTTTCTGCCATAAAGCAACCGGTTCTACGGTTCAGTCTCAGTTGTCTCCACAAATGACTTTACCAGGCTGTAAGTTCACCCAGAAGGACTGGAAAATCCATGGCAGAGGCTCAAGGGCAGAGTTCCTGCAGCGGATCATGGCAAGAGTGTCTGAGCTGGGAGGAGCCCTTCACCCAGAGTCAGGGTGACTTGGTGCTATATTCAACTGTGTTTTCAGCAGAATGGAGGATGGAGAGAGAGGTGGTGTGCTTGTGTGTGTGTGTGTGTGTGTGTGTGTGTGTGTGTGTGTGTGTGTGTGTGTGTGTTCTGCATGCTGTTTGCTGCTTTTGGCTCCACTCCTCACTTTCACCGCATCAAGCTTAGACTCTCCTACATGCACCGCTTTCCTTTTTTTTTTTTCCCACAGTAGCTGTTGCCAACAAGCTGCAAACTACTGTATATCACTCCAGTTTAAGAACCTAAACTTTAAAACAAATTAAACTCTTGTTGACATTGTAATAAAACTCAGAACGAAGCTGAATGGCTCAGTAAAAGTGAACTTCAATTATTTTTGTGGATTTCGGACTGTTTCCTGGGTTTCCTAGACTCCGGCGTGGAGAAGTTATTTCCTCTTGGCAGATGGCTGGAGAGAGAAAGAGAGAGGAAAAAAAAAAGGTGAAGGAATGGCAGGGGTGAGGTGGCAGGCGCTGGCGAGGAGAGGAAGCCAGTCTCAGTCACCTGGATATTTGCTCTGGCCCTATCCATATTGTCTAGAGTTGGGGGTGGGGGGTGGGTCAGGAGTAAGGAGTGACAGAATGTGAGTCTTTGGTGTGTTTTAACTGAAGAAAGGGGGTCAGAGTGTTTGTCAAATCCTGCATGTTAACTAAGTGCTCATGCAGAACTAAAGGAAGTTAAAGACGGTCTGTCTGCCTTTCTTGCCCAAATCCCAGCGAGTGGATGGAGTAGCTTCCTTCCTTTCCCCCTCTCTGTCTCTCTCAGTCTCTCTCAGTCTCTCTCAGTCTCTCTGTGTCTCTGTCTCTCTGTGTCTCTCCCTTTGCTTCTTCCCCCTCCATCTTGTCTCTGACTCTATTCCCCTTTCCTTGTATCTCTATCTCTTTACTGCTGTCTGTCTTCCTATATCTCTGAATCTTGGCCTTCCTTTCTCTTTCTTTTCCTCTCTCTCTCTCTCTCTCTCTCTCTCTCTCTCTCTCTCTCTCTCTCTCTCTCTCTCATCTCTCATCTCTCATCTCCCACACCATTTCTTTCATCATCATATTAACTGTAACGTTTAATTGATTGATTGATTGATTGTTTGACTGATTGAAGAGTATCTTTCTCTTGCTGAATGGAAACAGTGCTTTCCCCAGAAGCGAGGGTCAGCTTTCCAGCCTCCATGCTGTTTCCTGTCGTGGTCATGCAGAACAAAAGTTCTGCACAACACATGTGGACAGAGGTCGGCAGATTCATTCATTTAAAGAGCATCTCTCGGGAGGTGTGGCGAGAACATGCTTCTTACCTGAGTTCCAAGCCAGAGGTGCTGGCCTCCACAGGAGACCCTTGTGGTCCCTTCCCCAGCAAGCCACTTCCTGCCCCCTCCTTCTGCTTCCTGTTTCTCTGCTTTCAAGGCCAAGCTGGAAATGGGGTTCATGACCTTCCGTTCATAATGTGCTAATGTTTCTGAGGCATCAGCCATGGGTGGCCTCAGCTCTCCTCACAGCTGGTTTTGGGCCCAGGTTGCCACCTCTCTGGTATCTACGGGTTGGGCAAGCTGAGAGCTAACCAGTCAGACAGGGAGTTGGCCATGGGTCAGAGGTGGGCTTGCAGCTCAGCAAAGGCCCTGTGAACTCATCTGGAAGCTAGGAGGAGGCTCTGGGACTTCCTCATGCTTTGCTGCTCACGGGATCTGTGCAGACATGGCCAGGACTTGATTCACTCAGAGGTCTCTAATAGATCATCTAACCATGCTTCTCTATGTGAACAACCCTTGACCTGGTGTCTCCTGTTTGTGAAGAAGGGGAAAGGAGACTAAGGTCCCCCAGGCCCTGACTCCTCTCCTGGATTCTGCCTCCTTACATAGTGGGGGGGTGCAGGGGTGTAGATGGTCCCATTGTCCCCTGTCTTCTTTACTTTGAGATCCATCCCTGTCCCCCATGTCTCCTTAACCAGAACTACCTACATTCAAAGTTTGTGTCCTCGCGTGGGGGTGCTCCTATCTCCCCTGTCTCCTCAGAGATCCCCGTCTTCTCACTGGATCTCAGTCAGGGCAGCTAGCTACTCATTGTGTGTGGCCTATGGAAGTTCCTCTGCTACCTAGGCCAAGGTAACCTGCTCACAAAGCCTCTCAGGATCCCTCTAGCCCTCAGGCCAAGTCCAGGTAGCCTGGGAACTGATAATCGTTTGCTATCGCTATGTTGGTCTTTATTCTGAAGGTGTGCTTAAGGTTCCTCAGATATCAAATTTAAGGGAGCAGGGAATGCTAAATTACAGACCACTGCCAGGAGGCCTACAGGAGAAAATCCACAAATGGAGGCAATACATAGATGATAGATGATGGGGTGGTGACTGCACCAGCTTAAGCAGATAGATGGATTGTGAAGCCCTACTCGACCTCTGGTTCCAAGCCTCAAGGAAGATCTGCTGCAGCCCTGACTTCACCCCTGTACTTATGCCACACTGCACTGTTGCCTGTATTGTGCCCACAAGCAAGTGCTGTCATCGCATATCAGTTACGAAACCAAAATCCAGTGCTGAGAGCTAGCTCGATCAGTTAAGCACTTGTGGAGAGGATCCGAGTTCAATCCCCAGTGCCCTTGTAACACGGGGGCTCATGGAGATCCCTGTCATTCCAGAACTAGGGAGACAGACAGACAGACAGACAGACAGATGCCTGGAGCTCACTAGCGAGCCAGGCTGGCTGGCAAGTTTCCAGCCAATAAGGGACCCTGTCTCAAAGTAAGCTGATGGCAGACACACACACACACACACACACACACACACACACACACACAACTTCTCAATCCCCTTTGACATCACCGTTGTAGGTCTGAGGACTGTTGGATCTCTGGCCCCTCTGGAAGCTGGGTGGAGGTAGTGAGGCTAGTTTAGAAGTTCCACACCCAAAATCTGAACAATAGGTGACAGGGAGGGCCATACTCACTGTCCCTATGAGTCAGGATTAGGGTCAAGCTCCCAGCTTTGGACACGAAGGATCTGAAATCGCAACAGAACAGGCATGCTAGATGGGTGGGTGGGCTTCCCAGAAGACCACCGTCTCCCGCTGGCCCCAGATCCCTATTGGCTCAGGGGTGGGGGCTGTGATGAAGGTGGCTCCGGGGACTGGCCCTCTCCAGGAAGGCTGATAAATCTAGGAACAGTGGATGAGGAGACGGTATGGGACGCTTTCAGGGCATGTATGTCCCAGCCCAGGACCCCTCCATGTGATTTCTCACTGGTCCCTGAGCACCGTGCTCAGACAAGGCTTGCCCTATAGCTGGGGCTGGAGATGATCCTTAAGACCCATGGTCTTTGGGAGCCAGGGTCCTGTAGCGAGGCCTGGTGTTGGGCAGTTGCTAGTGGCGTGCATTAGCACACAGAGTCAATTAGAGCAGGTGCACACCATTCCTGTTGATTTGATTTAGGTCTGAGGAAGGCTCCAGTAATGTGCAATTACAAAGAACTTAATGGCCCTTTCTACTGAATGCAACTTCCATGGCACCTAATATACTTTGATGAATTGCTCATTATGTGCTGTGTTGGAATAACCTCTGTAAAGATTAATAATTGGATAATCAATACAAAAAATTCAATCTTGGCATTTTTTTTCTCACTCCGGGGTCAATATGTGCTCAAGATCACGGGGTCTCTCTTGCCTGCTTGGTTCTGTCTCTTCCTTCCCTCCCTTGATTTCCAAGTTAGGAATCTCTGCTTTCTGTCCAGGTCTCAAAATAATGACACAGAGACTGTGACAGGACACGTTTGCCAGCAGTTGGTGGCTGGGCAGATTTGCCTTCCAAGTGGCTTCAGTAGGACATGGAGGGGCACACGTGATCCCTGAGGTGTCCTGTCATAGGAGCTTATGAGAATCTGGGGAACAGGCATGGGGGATGGGCAAGTAGCCTTTGTAGATGGCCAGGAAGGTACACGTGGACACGGTGTCCTCGGTACCATAAAACAAGCAGAAGCTGTACAGGAAGAGAAGTGCCCTGCATCTGGGTGTCAGAGGGCAGCCTGCAGAGCTGAGCAGGGTACGCAGTCATAGCCTGGGGTGCCTGGCTGTGGCCCAGGAAGGAGCAGCCTTGGTAGGAGTCTATATAGGAGGGATCCCTTGGCAAAGGATTGTAACCTATCCAAGCTCAGATAGAAGAGCTGACTTGATATACCCCTGGAGCCTGCAGGGACATCAGCACAGACCCACTAGTCAAGGTGAAGGAAAGACAATGCCAAGCAGGAAGCAGGATATGTGAGTGTATTAGTCAGGGTTCTCTAGAGTCACAGAACTTACAGATATGCTCTATATAGTAAAGGAATTTATTGATGACTTACAGTCTGCAGTCCAAATCCCAACAATGGTTCAGTAGTAGCTGTGGATGGAAGTCCA
>NC_034604.1:73432912-73468054 GCF_900095145.1 Mus pahari | reverse complement strand
CAGAGTACAAAACCAATCAACCCCCCCCCCCAGACTCAGAGCACTCGGGCCCAGCTGCCGCCCTGAGGTGACCCATGCTCCGCAGATGAGCTGGAGTGGTGGCTTCCGATGGTCCCAGGGCTTGGGATCTCTACAGTCAGTGTGTGTCAGGCTCTAAAGCAGTGGGGCTGGAGGGTAGCAGTGTCCTGCTCAGCTTAGCCTCTGTACAGGGACTGAGACCCCCGGGGAAGTCAGCAGCCTCTTCAGCCTTTGCGCTCATCCATCCTCCTTCCCCAGTACCATCTGCCACCACATCCCAAGAGCCATCACACATCCCCAGACCTCAGCCAGAACATCACCTTCAGAATCGAGACTTCAGGCTTCAAGAAACAAATTCATGAGGCCAGAGACATGGCTCTGTGGTTACAAGCACTGGCTGCTCTTCCAGATTCCCAACACCTACATGGTTGCTCACAACTATATGCAACACCAGTCCCAGGAGATCTGTGATACCTTCTTCTGGCTTCCGTAGGTACTGCATGCATGTGGTAGAGACACGCGCAGGCAAAACACTCATACACGTAAAATATAAGTAAAGAAAAATGAAACAAACTCATCATCGCTTCCTGGGATTTGGGCAATATCTGGAACATTTTGAAAGTGAGGAGAATGGAAAATGTGTTTTCCTGGAGGGCATGCGTTTGGTCTCCCATGGGGCAGCAGAGGAGAAATGTGTTTAGGAGACATAATCTTGTTGAGACACAAGAACAGACACAGCTTCAGGCTCTCCTGGTCTCCTCAGTGGACAGCATCAGGACGACGGATCAGTCAGGACCCATGAGAGCTCTGACTCTCCTCACGCTTGTAGATGGCATAGATGGAGCAGAGTCCCCCAGCCAAGGTCACTATGAGGAGCAGGGGACCCGTGGCTCAGAAAGGCAGAGAGTGTCAGGCCATAGGGCAGTGCCAGGTCCTAGAAGTTGCAGGGGTGGTACCTATATTGCCTTCATCTCCTGGGGAGTGAGTCAGTTTCTGAGAGGTAGGTATGTGTTGCCAATCAGTGTGTGTGTGAGTGAGTGTGTGTGTGTGTTGTCAATCAGTGTGTGTGTGTGTGTGTGTGTGTGTGTGTGTGTGCATGCACATGCCAGAAGTCAATCTTAGGTGTCATTTCCCAGGAGCCACCAACTTTGCTTTTTTGAGAGAGTCTCTCACTGACCTAGGACTTCCTGGTTGGCCAGTGAACCCCAGGCGTCCTCTTGTCTCTGACTCTTCACCTCACCATCTGGGTGCACACCCCAGCACATGGCTATTTGTGGGGTCCTGGGGTTTGAACTCAAGTCCTCGCACTTACCTGACAAGCACTTTACTGACATCTCCCCAGCACTCTGGTGCCTTCTTAGAGAGGCGCTAATCTTCAAATGAGAGTGGTCCCAACAGACATGTGACCAGTAAGGCAGGTTCCCTCGCCAAGGACAGACACACGCCTACGTCATCTGTCCCGCTGGGTTGTTCAACATCAAATTCCAAAGTCTTTCTCTGCATCTTTTTGTAAGTGACTGTTTGCTTATATGAAAGAAAGTGATCACCTCTGACAGAATTACTGATGACCTCTCAGATAATCTGAGGCTCTAGTTCAAGGCCAAATGAAGCAGGCTCTACCCCCAGGAAGCATAGGAAGCAGGCGATCTAGCACTGTCCGCTTTGCCAAGCGAGCAGACTTTCTAAAACCCAGCACCTGAGGCCTCGCACTTACCGCTGCTGAGGACGCTGAACTGGGGTCTCCCCAAGCTCCTTGTGGGATCCGGGCCACTGGGGTGCAGCTTTTGCATCTTGAGGCAGCTACCTTGACTTTTCTCACTCCATATTTCAAAACAGCACCCTGTGAATCCCACTGCTTCTTCCAATGTGCCAAGAAGGAAGGAGAGCCTGCCATTGCCTTTGTGCCAAGACCCTGGCCTGTGCTGAACAGGCCAGAGCAATTTGAAGAAGCCAAAGTGGAAATTCATACTGGTCACTCTCTCTTTGGGGTCACAGGCTTTAGTTTCACTTAATATATATATATTTTTTGGTTTTGTTTTGTTTTCTTTTTCAATTCCGTTAATTCTGCTGAATGGTAATTTCATAATTTGGGGAGATATGTGTTTTGTGTTTTCTAACGACACCAGGAAAGCCCTGGGGGGGGGGGAGGAATTGCTGGTGGTTTAATGATGCTGTTGAGTAATTGCTGAACGGAGCTTGGCACAGATATAATAGCAGCACAGATGATATGGAAACATTCTCCAGCCTGCATCAGCTGGATGGCCAGGCCTGTGGAATCTCCCGCCACGTGGCCAGCCCCGCTGGAGTTTCCACACGGCCGTCTGCGTGCTCGGGAGTTTTCAGGCTAAATAGGGAAGCAGGCTACCTACGGTAGGAAAATCATTCCGTCTTAACGGCTGACAGTCCCGTGTAGCAGCAGCGCCCGTCAGCGCGAGCCCGGCTCCAGGTGGAGGGTCATGTTTTATTAAAACCGTGACTTGTTGTCACTTGTCCTTCCGCTGTCCCTCTCTCCCCTTCCGAAAATAGCAAGCCCCGTGGCGGTGGCTTATTATGATTAAAAGATAAAAATAAGTGGAGGCCGAGATAGGCGCAGGACACGGAGGGAAGACAGTCGCCTGCTTTTTCATGAAAGTTGAGAAGCTGGGCTTACTTCCCCTTGCTTCCCAAAGCAACTTTGAGAAAAACCGAATCTCCGGGCCACGTTCCGACATGCTGAAAGTGTGCATTCTCCATGCCGAGGTAGCCATGGCACACATTGATAACATGTGTCCCTGCCTGGTTCACGACCCGGCTACTGGGCAGTTATGGCATGCTGGACATGGGATGGCGACCGATCCAAGTGTGCACTTGTGAAGGAGAGTCTCCACCATAGACTCTCTAGAGCTGAGGTGTTCAACTTCCCCAGAGCTGCGACCCTTTCATACAGGCCTTCACGTCATGATGACCCCAAGCCATACTTTCGGTTTGTTGCTACTTCCTAATTGCCATTTTGCTAACGTGAATAACTCATAATGTAGAGATCTGATATGCAGGAAAGCTGAGATGCAATTCCCAAAGGGGTCTTGACCCACAGGTTGAGAACCACTGCTTTAGGAGGTTGTGCCTTCTGGAGAAATCTAAAAATTCTTGGAGCGTGGACCCGAGCCACCCCTGGATGGCACCAATATGCTGTTAGTGGGATAAACACTTCTCCTACCCTCTGCCCTCTAATTCACAGGGCCGTTTCTTCCTTAGCTCCTGTGTCACGCAGTACTTCATGTAAGACCAGAGTCTGTATACACAGTATCTAGAAACAGCAAGAACTCTTCACACAGCAGCTCACTGAGAACACAGAGAGGCAAATACATGTCTGGTTCCCCCCTGGAAATGAAAGTTAAGACAGCGGAAATGTGTGCTCACCGAGAGTTTCAACCACCATCATTACAGGCCTCTCTCATTCCAAGAACTGTTACATTGTAAGCGTTCGAGGTGGCCAATACAAGGCACTTGTTAGACGTTAGTTATTTAGGAATTGAACTCAGCTTTAGGTATTCCTGGTTCTTTTCACCTAAATCGCTCTCCTCTTAGGCTCCAGGCTCTAAGTTTAGCTACAGGTTTTAGCTAAAGGTGCATTTTCTGGGAAAGTTAGCAGGTACTTTTTGTAATTATCTTTTAGTCATAGGAATGGGAGAGAATGCCCTTCCTGTCTGGTTTTACTCTTTACAGAGTTATTTTGGCTTCTCTTAAAAATAAAAATATTCTCAATGGCTTGAAGTCTGGGGAAAACATGCATTTTTTTTTTTTTTTTCTGTCCCTCGGAGGAAAATGGAGTCAGCAAGTGACCATGGCTTTTATGGTGTATGTTTATTTATGCAGTGGGTCAACCCATTGGGCAGGTCCATGGGACCCCACTCCCCATGGTCTGCTGTGGGGTTCTGTGGAAAGGATGCAGACAGAGCTCTGAGAAAAGCCCTCTACTCAGAGAAGAAGGTACCCTCGTGCCTGCAGGCGGCCCTTGCTGAGGGTCCTGGGTTTGTGCCCTGGGTTCCTGAGGCTGGAGTCATTGTTCCTTTCCATGTTGGAGCCAGCGTCACTGCTGAAGGGGCAGGCTTTGTGACCAAGTGAGCAATGCCTGTGTTAACACAGAGAAAAGTGTTTGGATACCACAGCCGTGGAGTTTGGTTTGGTTTGAAAATGCATGGCCCTTATCTACGTTAATTAAACATTTTAAATGTGAAAGCAACCGTATCACGTGGCCTGAAGGTGAAGAACCAGAATTCTAATTCTTTAAGTTTGAGTCTAGTGTCTGAGACTGAGAATCAGGCATCTGAATATCACCCAAAATATTTTTACCTGTCTCTCCCGGTTCCTCATTCCCCAGGCTGAGGGCCGCCCCGCCCCAGCGTGGTGGAATTCAACCGGCCTCTTAATGTGTTTGGATCACTGCTCAGCCTCAGACAGTCCCACCAAGAAAGAGGGACAAATGGAATGCGTGGGCATGTGGGTGGCCAGGTAAAGGCGGCTCAGCTCTGCCAAATCACCGTTTTCCCAGTTTGCCCAGATCTCATGGCTGCGTCTGACAAGAGGCTTACAAAGCTAACCTTAGCACTGACCTGAAAACCAAGCACGGATGTTTGTTCCGATAACCAAGACACACATGCACACAGCCAGGAATCTGGAGGATAACATACCCAAGCCCATGGGGAGGCTACACAACCTCTGGGTGGCCATTTCGAGCCCTGTGCACAGACTTGGCTGTGGAGTGCGGTTTTGTTCTGCTTTGCATTCGATTCAGACCTTGTGACTTCCAATCCGCTGCCGGGGCCTTTCCGCTTTCCCCCTGACAGTCAGCGACGAGAAAATTCACCAGAGAACACTAGCACCCTTGTGACTGTCATAGCCGAGGACTTGGATGAGTGTGGTGGGCATGCGCCACCATTTTGTCCTGGAAAATACTTGTAGTCCCTGAGGAGTCACAACCACTTGTCCCATGACAGTCTGGGAACTGAACACCCAATGGGCTGCTTCCCACCTATCTTGCCTTCCCTCTCCACTTGAGGACCAGCCAGCCTGACCGCTAGGGTCTATCTTCAAAGTAAGATTCGTAGTGACATAGGACAGCTCCTGAGAGCCACACAAGATGAGCCTTGTGAGTTGGTCATCCCATACGTGGTGGTTACTTGAGGACGTTAGATGATTTAGGAAGGAAGCGAGGTAAGGTACTCAGTGGAGGCAGGCAGCCATCACCCCTGATTGGAGACGTTCACTTAGGCACCATTTCTTTCTCCATTAGATGACTGAAGGACATTTTAAAACAAAAGGGGTGGGGGGAGCCTGGTGCCAGCTGCCGCCTCCACTGCCACACCTCCTAACGCTGTTTGCCCAGGCCCAGGGTGGGTTTTCTGAAGAAAGGTCTTCCCACTGGTTACTCGAGTTTGAATGAGGCCCCATCTAGGCTGTAGGTGCTCTCAGGAAATCTGTGGTAGGGTTGTGCTTATTGCAAACAGTGCCAGGGTGTCTTCTCACAGGCATATGGTGGGCTTAAGGTATCACTTTCCTCCTGGGGTTCTTTGGTACCCCTATTCTGGCCGCAGGACACCCTGCATCTCGGTGATACACTAGGTGTCAGAGCTCAGGCTTTCCTCTGGGACCGTTACTTTCTGCTGCAACTCACAGTGGGATCCTTGCTGCTCTCTGTGGAGTCCCATAGCAGACACCTATGTTGCCAGTTTGCAGGAGTGTTGCTAAGGTGTGTGAGGTGGACTGGGTTGAGCCCTCAAAGGGCAGGTCTGGAAGATGTCAAATTTTAAAATGAGGCAGGAAGCAGAGGTGTTCCCACTGAGAAATGGTGGGATCCTGTGCAGTGAGAGCCTTCTTTTCAAGCTTCCTTCAATTCATTCCCGACTGTTCACACCAAGGAGTTTACTCGCCGGACTTAACCCCTGCACACTGCAGCAGTGCAAATGAAGTTCATGAGAGAGGATGCCAGCAACATATTCTCCTCAGCACCAGTTTAACTGCCTGCCTCTCTGGGGTGTATTTGTTCACTGTCTGTCCAGTAGACGAGAGATACCGACTTTAGAACTGTTGGACAGCTCAGGCTTCATGTGGCCCTTTGATTACTTACCTCAGTCTGCCCACCTTTGACCTAAGCACGGGAAAGCTGACTAAAACAAACCAACGCCCCAGCTTTTTAGCCTGTCAGAGGTTACCGTGAGCTGGCAATAAGGGGCACAGCAAGCGCTCAGTGCTTTGTTCCAGTTTAAAAGATGCAGTTGGCAGAGGAAGAAGACCCGGAACTCTGTGCCCCAGGGAGCTCTGCAAGTTAAAACCTTGAAGATGGGGGATGGGGAGAGAGAGTTGGGAGGGTGGAAGTGGCCACAGGATCTCAGAAGCCCGTACCCCCCTTTTGCTCTCTGTCACTTTCTCAGCGGGCCCTGAGCCACTAATCTAGGCTTTTCCTGAATTTCCTGGTGCAGTGTATTTTTTAAAATTCTCATCTAACCCCGTGGACTTTGTGCGGGAACACAGGCAGCAGGAATGGTGAGCTGGGGGGGGGGGGGGAACTCTGTGCATGGGATATGAGAACCACAGACCCAGACCCAGCTCCAGCTCCAGCTCCAGCTCCAGACCAGGGGCCACAGCATCATCACTGGCAACAATTACCACTTGACCTTCTTTGGAGTCTCTCCATAAAAGAACTATGGTTCAAACTGGTTACTTTATATCTCCTTTTTCTCTCCTATGATTGCTGCAAGCACCTCCCCTCCCCAGTACAAACAAGCAGGAGCCTCAACCCAACAAAAGGTGACAAATGAAGGCCAAAATAATTGTTCATTCCTTAAAGCTAGACATAAGGTCCTCCCTCCACTCTAGAAACCAGGAATTGATAAAAATGTCCAGGGACTTTACTGAAAAACTTTCTCCTTCAGAGGCCATCTGTCTGCTCTCGGGAACACTGGTTGGCTTACAGTCTTCTCTGCAATTGCACAAAACCCCACAAGTGACCAAAGAGCTGGCTCTCTTGGGCCACCTGAAAGTGCTCTCTAAGCACAGTAGTCTCACTTGGAGAGGACTCTGCCTCACTTGAGGAGGACTTTTTCTGCCTAGTGGGTGATTTGCACAGCTTGTGAGAGGCTAGCCAAGAAGTCTCCGTGCGAGGCTCAGAACTTCGTGAAGGTTTACGGGGGGCGACCAGCACAGGTAGAGAGCTACGCCTGCACTTTCAACTCTTTAGTTTTTATACTTGAAGAAAAAAAAACTTGCTGACTTTCCATTTCTCTCAATTCCAGGCATGCACGCAGGGGAGGGTGTGAGTGTGGGTGTGTAGATATGATTCGTAGGGACACACACAGCCTGTGGGCACATCCCAAGCTATGGTACCAACTCAAAGTGCCACACGCATACTTTAGAGGGAGAAAAAAAAAACAATAGTTTCCACCTTAGGAGCATTTTAGAGAAAATCAAATATAAGGGAAAAAACCTTCTTACTTATTAAATTGAATTGTGGTCTAACAGTTTGCCACATCCTGTTAAGGGACATCTGACTAAGTGAGCAGAGGTTCCTCTTTCAGGCAAGTCGTAAGGGTCACATGTCACCTGCAGTTCAAAACACCTCTATAAAGAGAAGCCTTCGTGTTAGTGGAAAAGCTGAATAAGAAGATGGAAATTATCAGTGGAGAGAAGACACGGTGGGAACTCGTGGGTGTCATCACCACAGCTGTATCAGAGAGAAAGCCACCCCAGGGGAACCAGCAGAGCCAGGGATACGTGGGCTGACAGGGACCCAGGTGGTGACCTCATGGAAAAGAAAGTGGTGGCAGGGAAAGAATGGGGGGTCAGTGGTTGGTCAGGGAAAGAATGGGGGGGTCAGTCATTGGTCAGCCATCTGTTAACTACACCACCTTAGAGTGACCCTTACCCACCTATAAAATGGAAGTACAGGTGACTTCACAGACGTGTTCTATAAATAGTTGTGTGGCATTTATTTCATGGTTGCAGCTCTCTCTCCCTGCAGAGTGGGATGCCATTAGAAAGCAGGTGTTCCATTCAATGTTCCACTCAGTCCCGTAGGAAGCTCTGGGAAACGTCTCACTCTGGAGCACGTGTGTATGAGCATGTTTGTGTGAGCATGTTTGTGTGAGCATGTTTGTGTGTGTGGAACATCACGATCCTAGCTGGACACTGCTAGTCATGGGAACAGTGGGATGGACTTCTAGCCACAAGCATCGGGGCAGGCAAGCTTATCAGTGACCTGAACCCAGACAACAGGTGCACATCAACAGGCCTTGAGCTCTCCTGAGAACTCAGTGCTTAGCCCCAAACAAGAAAGCCCAGTAGACATTTGGTGGCCTACTGCTGCCTCCAGCTGGGGACCTGTGTGGCTGACGACCACTGAGTAATTTCCCAGCTCTCAGTAGGGCTCTCCCTTTGAGGCTCAGGTGCCCCAGTGGACAGCAGGGGGAAGCCCACATCTCATGTTTCTTCCTCTTTTACCTTCAAGCCATTTCTTGTGGTCTTGTCAGGCCCAGAAGCATCTCAGCTGCTTTGCTCAATGCCTGACCACCCATCATCCTCATCTCTCAGAATTCCTATCCATCATGACTGCTCTTCGGACCTTTTGGCCCCATTGTTACCACATCCTCAACCATCACTCATGGGCCACCACCGCCTACCTCAGGCCACACAGTTACTCTTCAGAATTCCCTCTTCCCATTGTTCCATCCCCCAAGCTTCTCTCTTAAATTGTCCTTATTCCTCGGAGCTCCCTGTGTCTTATATCTTAGTGTTTCTCTGGCTGCTCCTCTCTCATCAGCAACATTCCTCCTCCGTCCTCTGTGTGTGTGTGTGTGTGTGTGTGTGTGTGTGTGTGTGTGTGTGTGTGTGTGAAAGAGAGAGGGGGCAGAGACACAGAAACACAGAGGGAGACAGAGAGACATAGAGAGACAAAGATGTGTGTGTGTGTGTGTGTGTGTGTGTGTGTGAAAGAGAGAGACAAAATATGTGTATGTGTGTGTGAGAGAGAGACAGACAGAGAGAGACAGAGAGAAACAGAGAGACAAAGATGTATATATGTATATGTGTGTTTGTGTGAGAGAGACAGAGACAAGGATATGTGAGAGAGAGAGAGAGAGAGAGAGAGACAGACAGACAGACAGACAGACAGACAGACAGACAGACAGAGATAAAATGTGTGTGTGGGTGCATGCCTATGACATGTGTGGAGGCCAGAGGAAGACTGGGGTATCCCTCTTTATCTCCACCTCACTCCGGTGAAATAGGGTCCTATTACCTGACCTAGACTGGCCTACCTGACCTGATCCAGCCCCTATGATCTTCCTGACCCCGTACCCCACACTGCTGGGGTTACAGGTGTGCAGCCACACCTGGCTCTTCACCATGTGTGTGCTGTGCTGAGGACTTGAACTACAGTCTTCACACTTGGGCAGTAAGCACCCTTACTCCCCGAGCCTTGTCTTCAGCCCCTGCCATCCTACCTTGTCACTCCTCTTGCTTTCCTGGCTCTCACTACCGTTGCTCCTCACATCCCTCCTTTCTTGTCACTACACCTCAGGCTTGCCTCATGTGTCTCAACCTTTCTCTTCACACTTCCTTCTCTTGTTACTAGTCTTCAGACTCCCCTTCACCCTTAAGCACCGCTAACGGGACGATTGGTCTGTTGGTCCATCAGTCCTACCACTTGAATGGGCAACACAATGCCGGTTCTCTCCGTGTAGTATGTTTGAATGCCATCTGGCTTCTTGCACAGTGTCCAGTTAAAATGTATCTGGAGCGCATGAAACCACTTCTGCCTCTGAACTGTGGCTCCGCTCCTAGTCTTGGCATTTCATACTCTACACACATCTTTCCCAGCCCCACATGTCCGCCTGCTGCTCAGAAACAGTTCAGAGCCCCAGGTGAGAGTGGTTGGCCTAACCCTGCCCCTACCTGGGTACCCAGCCTGGACAATGACCTCTCAGAGTCCTGGGGCACTCAAGGCTTGGGGACAGTGTGAGGCAATGGGGCTCCCCGGCAGTCAGACAAAGCTGTCACCGGAACAAAGATGGGTGTGGCACAGTGGAGGTTGCTGCAGCTTGTCTCCACCTCCACACAGAGAGCCTCTGCACATAGGTTGTGCTTCAAGTATCTAAGCCCTGCTGACTTGGCCCCAAGAAATCCTAATTTCAGGCAAGCCATTTTTCACAGAGAGAGAGAGAGAGAGAGAGAGAGAGAGAGAGAGAGAGAGAGAGAGAGAGAGAGAGAGAGAGAAGAACCCCTAAAGAAATGAAATGTGTGGTCTTTCAAAGTTGAATATAAATTAGACAGGCGCCTCTTACAAGGCGTGCTGCACTAGTGGAAGGAGAACAAGAGCTAATAGCCTCTTAATGCCCGTTATCCCTGACCTCTGCTGGGGAGCCAAACATGAAGCCCAGGCTGAAGAGGTTGGCAAGAGACCAGTGAGAAATGCCGCGCGGACTCAGGAAGGCCTCGGGAGAGACCTGTGACAGTGGTTTGTACTGCACAGAGCAGACAACCCTTGGTCCTCCTGGGGTCCCTGCTGCTTCTCAGGGCTGTGCAGCCGCCCCGCACCCACACTCCAGTATCATGGAAAATGCTGGTAGCTAAGGAGCTCCCAGGGCGCACTCCAGGGACAAGTTGAGTCCTGATTGCTGGTCCCAGACCAGCCTGTGAGCACCTGGGCCTTGTTATTCCTCATTAGTGGCTGAGAAGTCACAGGGCCAGAGGGAGCGTGCCTGCCTTCTGGTATTTTCCACACCAAAGGGTGGGCCTTCTCCACAGTGTGCTTGGTGTTGTGGTCAAGGACCAATCCTGGAGCTCCACAGAGGCGCCCAGGAGTACCCGCCGCCCCACCCCGCCCCCAAGAAGCTGACCAGAAAGCAGCCATGGTTCCTATTTGTAAGTGTGACTTTTGAGCGAACAGTCCCAGGAATAGTAAACCCACCAGGGCATCCTGGAGTCGAGTGGCCCTGGTACAGGGAGCCTCGCGGTTTAAGCCTCTTGCCAGGCAGCCCTTTTGGGGCGAGCCGCCAGGCTTCCTCCTGCTATCAGTTCTCATGACACAATTCCTGGTTCCCCTAACTGCGTTCTGTTATTGTTATTCTTAAAACTATTGCTGAGGAAGGGGTGTTGAAAGGCAGCTTAGGGAAGGGAGTGGCGATGAAGCGCACGCCCCCTGATGGCTCCAGGAAGCTTCCTCAGACAGGCTGGGGCCTCTGAGGGTGAGCTCCAGGGGCTTATCTAGGTGCAGGCGGGGGCTCCAGCCCATGGGGAAGGGAAGCCCAGGCGGTTCCGTGACGTCAGCGTGGGTGCCCTGCCTTCCAACTCTGTTAGAAAAATGGGACGTGGTGACAGCCGCCCAGTGACATTTCCTATCTCCGTGTGGATCAGGTGGCTGGGCAGAGAGAGGCAGGGTGGAGAGGGAGGGATGTTGTGCTGTTTGCTAGCTAGCTTCTCTCATTTCCTGTCCATCTGCCAAAAATCACACGCTGATAGTGGCCATCACTGGCCTGTGGGGACCAGTGTGACTTAACTCTCTTCAGAAAAACAAATGAAGTACCCCAAACAAAGGGAGGCCCACGGCCATGGTAGGCCCCACTACCTTCTGTCTCCCCCACTGAGCACGTTCCAGGAGGTGTTATGGTGTGTCAATGTTTTGTTTTACAAACTTATGGAACATCCTGGAGTTGACTCCTGCCCTGGAGATGGTGTTCTGTGGCATCTAAGCGTCACAGACGGAATATAACCCATTGGAAATGTAGTTGTTGGCACCCCTGCTATTGACTTGGAGGCTGGCAGTAAGGTACCATTTCCCTAATACTCTCTCCTCTCCTTTTCTTGCAGTAAATGAGATCATACGGAACGACCTCTCCAGCACGATCCCCCACTCCTAATTCAGCACATCGGAGCTGGCAGAAGCTGTGAGGAGTTGGCTCAGCGCAGACAACTGTGCTTCAGCAAGCGAGACTTTCATGAGATAAACTGGACCCACATCTGGTACCACTCAGAAATCCCAACTTACCGAACGAACGCTAGCAGCTTATGTCTGAAGAAGTAGCTCTCCAACGGGGACAGAGGAGCAGGAGAGGGGCCCACTGCATCTCCAGAAAGAAACACCATCTCATGGAAAGAGAAGGGCTGGCCAGTGAGGCCAGGGGCAGACGCTGGTCCACCGTGTGGCAGACTGGCCCCAAGCCTGACCCTCCTGCCCACTGGATCAAAACACTGGAAAGTGCCTTATTTAGTCTGACCACACCAGGGCATATGGAAGTGAGCATTGAATTTCCTACCATGAGAGTATTTGTGGGAGCCAAAGCTATTAAAGAACACTTCCTTCGGAGGCTTTATCTTTTGTATTAATTGATAGGATTCTGAAGAGCCTCCTGCTTATCTCCAGCTTTTCTGGCTGCCCTACACAATTTGCCTGCCTTATCCAGTGCATTTTAGAGGTCTTCCAGCCTGTCTTCTTGGCTCTTTCATAGTCAGCCCCCTCCTCTGTGTGACTGAAACCACAGGTCTGTCAATAATAGCATGCTAGGATTCTTGTTCTTAATCCAGCTTCGAACATAGTGAAGGAAGGTCGAACAGCACAAGACAGGGTCCTGGACAGAACAAAACCTGCCTGCTACAGGACAGAACTTGTGTTTGCATGCATGTACATATAGGCATATATTTATGTATAGATATCCAAGGACAGAGATGGCAATGAGCAGTCTATGCCCACCAGGGGCCTTCCTTCCATGTTAGCAATAACCAGTATCCACCTTGGGGGTGCACCTCAGAGTCCAGACCCGGCTTCCCATCACCTTCCATCAGGGTCTGTCACGTCTGGACAGGCAGGTGGCCTTTTCTTGCCTCACACAGTGACTGAGCACTCTAGAGCTGTGCTCAAATGCCCATCAGCTACCAAATGGCAGAATCTGAAAGTGGTTGTAAGTAACCATGACAGAAGGAGTGTAATATATTTGTTCGATTGTAAGTTTATTATTTCACAGAAGCCTTATTGCTCTCTGCTTCATCTAAGAAAACAATTACCAAAAAAACAATGTTTCTAACTGCAGTCTGTGGACGTGTGTTTTCAGATTAGTTACTGGTAACAGATAAGCTGGTGTCGGCTCTGTGTAATTAGCTGCTTATTTCAGTTACTAGCAGTGACCTATTATTTCTTATAACCAAAAAAGCATGGTTTAATTAAAACATGTTTAATGATCGTGCCTTAGGAGTTAATGCCCCCTTATGGAACATGCCTGAATTACACCTGTGGCTGGAAGGTTTAAGTTACTCCCAGACGGTCGGACTCAAGACAGGAAGACGCATCTTCAAAATGTCCGTCTGTACGAAGGTGGCTTACCTTTCCCAACTCACAGAAAGAAAACAAATGTCTGAAAGTCATACTGAACGTTTTCACACGACTGTGAAGAGCTGGCGCGTGCCGCCTTGTACACACATAGCTCCTGGCCGCCTGCAGGCTGCCTCCCGCCTGCCTCTCATATGTACCCCGTGTTTATTAGCATCATGGAGTTGCATGAACCATTCTTAGTAGACTGTCGTCTGAAAGCAAGCGTTTGATATTTGTGTCAGCTATCTTTGTAGTTAGGAGATGGATCCAATAAAGCAGTATTTTTTTTCCTTTTTATTTATTTATTTATTGCTGGACAGTCTGTGTGAGAGTGGTTGTGGGTCTCTGCTACATTATGAGCGAATGTAGGGATCTGCTACATTGTGAGCTAATGTAGGGCTGGCTCTGTAGCAAGTGCTTTGCAACAGGGGTCTGGCTGTTTTTGTGTCATCTAAACACAGGAAGACGTGTGTCTTGCTCTTCCTGAGAGAGAGTGGATGTTTGGTGGTATTCTCCGGGCATTGTAAACAAAGCACTTAAAAAACAAAAAAAAAAAAAAAAAAAAAAACAAAAATGCTAGGTGGGGAGGGAACTTCTGCTTAAGGCCAAAGTACTTTCACTCAGAGAGAGATTCTGGGTGAGGCTCTGACCACCCACATGCTCTCATGTTGCTTTAGCTGAAGAGAGTGTGTGGGCTTCAGATGACATAGTCAGGGCCTCCCTCTCCACTTGCTCTACTGCTGCTCGTCTCTTCCCGACATGGACCACTCGTTAAGCTCTGGTAAGTAACTCTACTGAGATTCTCACAGATCAAGGATACTCGGGGGGCTGCCATTAGCATGAACAACTTTAAGTGTCTCCAAAATAATATTCTTCCTCCAGGTCTCCAATACCAAAATCCTTGGATCCTTGGCTAGGAGGTTTTACTGAGTGACTTACGGCACTAGAGAAACCACCTGTAAGGTAACTAAGGAAACTCATAAGTGTTCATCTGGATAATTCCAGGATCCTACCTCGGGGTTATTTGAAGTAAGCTTTGCCACAAGCTCATAGGGCCTGCCCAGCAGAGGGTGATGCGGGAGGAGACAGACAGCTTATTATATCCAGAGTCTTTGATCTGTGGGTGAATGGTGAGGCTCAGGTCCAGGATTCTGGGTCTAAGGAGCAACAGCCTTGTGTGTGTGCAGAACAACTCTGAAGCTGCCTTTTCCCCCTGCTGTTCTGGGGACTGGCCCAGCTGGGCTTTGAGGACAGTGGCTTTGTGCAAGGTAGCTGGCGCTGGAAGCTGCCCTGATCAACGTGTGCTGGGTACATTCCCACTTCCCCCAATCCCAACAGTAAACTTTTATATCTCTCCAAGTGCACACAAATTTACAAGATTGTGGGTGAACTCTGCCCAGGAATCTGGCTTTCTGTAAATAACATTATTGGGTTTTTGAACATTTTAGGTTGATTTTAGTCATTGAGGAAATGGTGTGGAATCCCTAGATTCACTTGTAGCAAGCAGGTTGAGCAGGTCAGCAGGAACACCACCAGGGCAGTTGTGCGGGTCCCTCTTATCTCCCAGAGTAAAACTGCCATTCTCAGGGAGGATGGGGGAGCCAGGAGAGGCCTCAGCTTACCTGGGACTACTGGGTGGGTCCTCAGGAACGTGTCCTCAGTAGATTTTCTGGCTTGGGACAGTTGACATAAACGGACTTACACCACATTGTCCTGTGAGCCTGGCTCATCTCTGCAGTACAGATACAAGGTAGGCCCTGTCAGTGTGCTGTGCCCAAGCCCATGGAGCCATGCAACCTGCACTGTACAACCCCCCCAACACACACACATACACACACACACACAAACCATGCCACTTTCTCATTCCCCACAGGCAGGCTTGGCTGCTCTTCACCGCCAGCTTCTGTAAGCACTGCTGTCGTGAATGCCCACACACGTGAGCACTGCTGTCGTGAATGCTCACACACATGTGCTCTCAGCTCTGGAGCAGATGCCGAGGAGGAGAGCCCCTGGTCACATGACAAGTTTACAGGACTCTTTAAATCATCCATCCCTGAGACAGACCCGGCTCACTAACCTAATTTGGAATTACACATGTGAAGCACATCATATTTATAATTCTTTATGCCAAAAAAATTAAGTTAGGTCAAAGATGACTGAATGTTTGCTTAGACGGAAGCCGAAAGCAGGCCTTTAGACTGCCTGTGAGGACTCTAAGCAGAGCTGGCCCTTCTAGGGTTTCTGCCGGGAAGCTGGGACCACAGAGCTATGTGAGTCATTTGTACGGTGCCAGCTGAGCCCCTGGTGACAAGCCTACTTCATACACAAACTAACACAGTGGAGAAAGGAACCATGGCAAAGACTTCCAGAGCAGGGAGGAGCAAGCCCGGAGTGAAATGTCCTCAAATGATAGTCACTGTGACCATAGCTAAAGGAGGAAACCCTGGCCGTAGGCTCTCCTGAAGTCCACGGTGGTCTCTGTTCCTAGGTGGTGTTGTCCAAAAGCATCCTCACCTCCTTCTGGCCCTATAGCCAGCAGGCTTTCAGACATGATGCTTGCACCGTCTGACGGCACACAGGGGTCTTGCTCACAATGCGCAGAACAGTAAGCTGCTAATGGGCTTCTAGCCACAGCTCTGCCATGGCCAGTGGCCGTCCTTTTATCTACAGACAAGGAAACTCAAATGGGATTCTCTGAGGCTGAGAATGGGTCAAAGAACCATGGTTGTCTGCTTCACTACCACACGATCTCCCTGTTGGTGTCACCAGGTCTAGCCTGGCCTATTGAGAAGCTGAGCCCCACCTGCTCCCACCACCCTTCTTTCCAGTCACCCTTTTCAGCTGTGAATCTGCCACTGGCACAGACTTCTCCAGGACACGGGCATCACCCACACCATGTATCTGGCTTTAACCCTTGAGACCTGGATGTCAGTTTGCAGATGATCTAGATTCCCCGTCCACCGCCAGTTCTCAGAAACACCCTATGCTCACACTGCCTATCACAGATAAAGGCAGCCACGCTGTGCTCAAAGAGACGTGTTCCGGTTTTGTCACCACTGGCTAGAGAAGAGATTTGTGGCCCTAGAACCATTGGCTTCGGGGCTACTCAGCTGCCAGGACTTTCCCTATCTTCACAGACATCTTGCCTTCAGAATCAACAGTGGAGCTCTGAACTCCCAGGAACCAAGGTTGCCTGTGGCTCCAGCCCTTGGTGCTGCCTCAGGTATTGTCCAAGTACAAAGTCCCTACGGAGACAATGGGGACTGGGTGTGGGTAGCTGTACCCACAACCCCTGTTTGGACACTGGGGCCAGGGTATGGGGTAGCTGAAACCACAGACTGTCTGTAGACACTGGAACCTTAGTGTGGACGGGTGTACCCACAGCACCTCTATGCACACTGAAGCCTGGGCTTGGAGAGCTGTGTGTACAACCCCTCTGTGGGCTCTGGGTCTGGCCTTCTGTGGCCCATGCTTGGTTGCCTCTGGCAATGCTGTGGGCAGAGATCTAACTGGTGATCTTCAAGGAGACTCTCCCAGTTCTGTTTCTTCATGCAGAGAAACTGGGGAAGGGGAGCTGAAGGAAACCCCACAGCAGCAAATCTTACCTCCTGAAGACCTTTACCCCTCCCTGGGAATGGGCCAGCTTAGAGCCACCTCTTGAAGAAATGCTGTAGACCAGACACCCAGAGCTGCCAGACTCAGGGAGGGCAGGACAACTCCCTCCTGTGGTTATGGAGGACACTCGTGGAGGAACCAGCCACTATGCTCTGAACAAGTTGGATCCTAAAGGTCATATGAAGGTGAACACTGCTGAGGGTCAGCTGACACCAGCCAAGACAGTAGGCAAGAGAAAGGGCTAGTGAGCGAGCTCCAGATTCCCTGCCCACAGTTGGACCTTCCTAGTGGACACAGGATACTGGGGACCACCTGGTCTCGCCAAGCCCCACCCTCTAACTAGTAAGGGTTGTCCTGTGAAGTCATTAACTTTTGAGGTATGTGCTGCATGTAGGCAGAGAGGTGACAGTCTGGGGACATGCAGAACTCTGTGTGCTGAGACAAAGGGTAGGCCTTGTCCTCTGGGACCGGGGACCTGCCTCGGAGCAGCAATGCCGTTTGCCTGATGGGTTTCTGAGAACGGGCTGTCAAGGAGCAGAGAGGCATGATGAGAAGCAGATCAAGCACCATAGAAATCATGACGAGCAACAATCACACACCGCGTGTGTCAGTGAACTTAGTGAGCCAGGGTCGCCAGCACAGCCACCATAGGAGTAGAATGTGACATGCTTACAACTCCAACGTGGCACTGGCCCAAGACGCATCCTGAACCAGCAGCCAGTCATGCTCATCTCTGTATAGGACAGAAGTGACCTTACCATCCTCTGTATAGGATAGAAGTGACCTGCTCCCAGAACTCTAATGTGACCATGAATGCCCTCCAAGGAGCTGCTGGGCAATACCAGGGGCCTCCAATCCTCACCAAGGCTGAACCTACTCCTCTCTTCTCAGTCCCAGCTAAGGATATCACCTGCCTGAGACCTGTTGTGGCCCTCGTGTTTCTGGGTCTCCCCTCCCCTCACTCCAACTCACACGCCCTGACTCTCCAAGTGACTAACTCTACTTCCCTCTATTCCTAAGGCTTCTTGACAAGCCTTTAGTGTCCCTGCCTATAGGGAAAGGACAGAATTCCCTTGCAAAAACTCCTTGGCTGTCTCTGTGATGTGTGATTTTTTTTTTTCAAATAACAAAGGAAACACCTGTAAACCTTGACCAAGGTCCAGCACATTTGGGTTGATATCCAGCAGTAGAGGTGTCACCTCCAGCTTGGTGTCAGCCAAGTCCCGGTACTGTGTTCTTCCCAGCTGTTCAGCACCCACAATTCTACTAACGGCACACCCTAAACCTGCAGCGCCCCATCTCTGATGTGTAGGGTCTCCTCGAAGCCTATGGCTGGGTACCCCCAATGCATTCAGCAAGTGTTATGCCCCAGCAAGCCAAGACTGCTGTGTTCATTTTCTTTTCTTTTCTTTTTTTAATGTCAAGTCCGAGTCCAAAGAAAACTGAACTAAAATGCTGCGTGTGTAATGGGACGTTGCTGTTTGTAGTCTCCCTTCATCCCTTCACGTAAAGCTTTACTGTGGTATCATTTATGTTAGGCTCCACCTGAGAACAAGGGCAGTCCTTCTTGGGAACTGTGTGCACCCCTGGTATCTCTGCATGTCCAGTCATGCTGCGTCCTTCTTCCCACACCCATCTCCTTTCTTTGCTCCTCCCTACCCTCCACAGCCTCTCATCCACTCTCCCTTTAAGATCTAAACTGACAGAGATGCAGGGAAACACACCCCAGGTAAAGACTTGGGACTGGAGAGTGGAGAATCTTTACACCTCAGCTCCTCATCCATCAGACACAATCTAAACCTGTCTCGATTCTCTCAATAACCCCAGAAATGCTGGTGTGGCCTTTTGCTTCTGGCAGAAGCCGCTTGCTTCTCTTCTGGGGCCTTTGTCTGGTTGTAGCATCATACTGAAACTAATCACACAGATACACAAACACATACACACACATACACACACACACCCATGCCCACGCCCTTAGTCCCTAGAAGTTTATATGGAGTTCAGTAGAATCCCTCAGCAAAACCACCCGTGTCTGAGGTTTCCTTTGTTGGAGTATTTTCAATAAAAACTCAATTACCATAATAGTTACAGTGTTATGTGGCTATTTATGGGTTTTGTTGTTGTTTGGTTGGGGTATGTGTGTGTGGTGTGTGCCTGGTATGTACAGACATGCACACACCCATGTACACACAGATCAGAGGAGAGCACTAGGGATCCTACTCAAGCTCTCTACACTTTGTTCCCTCAAGACAGGCTTTTTCACTGAACCTGGAGCCGTACTAGCAGCCAGGAAGCTCCAGCAACCCCACCCCTCACCCCTACAGTGCCGGGGCTACAGGCATGCCTAACCATGCCTGACTTTTGACATGGCTTCTGTGGATTTGAGCTCATGTTCATATGCTTGTTTAGCAAGTTCTTTGACCCAGTGTGATAACTCCGTGGCCCTTAGTTTTCTAAAGATTTTAACATTGGTAGTTTCTGACCTTTGGGGCATCTGTCCATGTCATCATCTATGTTGTAGATTTTATTGGCATAAAGTGTGCTATGAGAATCCACAGCAGTGACCTCTCTTTCACCATGGACCTTGGCCATTTGGTTTTTTTTTTTTTTTTTCCCTGACCAGCATGACTACAGATTAAATTTTGTGGATCTTGTAAAGAAAACTGTCAGCAGCTAAGTGAGCAGATGCTCCTAGGGGAAATTTCATATATCATGAAAGTACCTTTAGAGTGTCCTTTAGGGAAAAGAAGCCTAGCCTTCTCTCACTTTTCTCTGCCCACCCTCCTTCTTCTTCAACTATTGCCTTAAACCAAATGTGCTGCTCTCCCACATGAGCAAGCATAGGCCCCTCAAATCTAAACCCAAGGCTTCCTTCATTAGAGGAAGGAATCATTTGGGAAGCGGTCCTGTACACTCACTATCTGCTGCCCATAGTCACTTTGTTTCCATTCTTTATTTCTTGCTTGTTCTGGCTTGTTCTGGCTCTGCACTCACTCACCAGGATTTGAGACATTGTATCGTTACAACTTCCAGTTTCATTCATGAGTGTTGGTTTTCATCCTCTCTCTTTCTTATTTTATTCTCATTCCCTACTGTCAGTAGGGATTTGTCTTGATTGTTAATTGATACAGGGACCAGCCCACTGTGGGCAGCACCATTCCTAGGCAGCTAGTCCTAGGGTATAAAAGAAAAGCTGAGTCTGCAAGTGAACCAATAAGCTTCATTCCTTCATAGTTTCTGCCTGGAGTTCTGGCCCAGAGTTCCCTCAATGAACTGTATTCTGTACACTGGAATGAACCCTTTCTGCCCCTAAGCTGTTTTTGTCAGTGTTTTATCCCAGTAACAGAGAAGAAATTAGAGCATGTACTTTCTAAAGATAGGAGCTGAGGTCAAAGATCTGATTTGCCAATGTAGGTCTATGGTGACATGGTTTTCCCTCAAGCTTTCCTTCCCCATTACTTACTAAATGTAATTTCACCTCTCAAAATCCAATGTCATTCCTAATTTCATCTTGACTCCTTTAACCTATTGAAAGTATACATATTTTTCAAATGTTTGAAGTTTATCCAGATTACCAAACATCATTTATACAGTATTTAGTTTTGATAGTCACTGGGGCTTACTTTACAGGGCAGAACACGGGGTATCCTGGTAAGCTTCTCAACACTCGATAAGATAAAAAAAAAAAAAAAAAGTCTGTTTGAGTGTAGTCGGATGGAACATTCTGGAAATCTGGAAATCTAGTTAGATAAAGTCTCTTGATAACGCTGCCCAAGTCTTCAGGCTCCTGACTCATGTCCCATCTGAGTGTTAAAAGGTGCTTACCTTTA
Organism: Mus pahari; assembly: GCF_900095145.1. NCBI lineage: Eukaryota > Metazoa > Chordata > Mammalia > Rodentia > Muridae > Mus > Mus pahari. The sequence goes on along the minus strand of NC_034604.1, from coordinate 73,447,255 downwards.
CAATATGGGCTTGCTTATTTCTCCTGGGACTTGTATCGTGTATTCTTGAAACCCCATTGGTTTGCTGTTTAGATTGTTTAGAGTTGATACGAGCTCCATATTAACTGACACTTTTGTTTCTGTGAGGCCACCATCCCTGTCCCTGCAAACACTCTGCTGTGAATTATCCTGCTATGCTTTCATTAACTTTTCATCAGTGTAGTATACATCTATGTATTCATGATTGAACTTTTAACCCTTTCACATCTTATTAAGTAAAACATGTTTATAGGCTTGTATCTTGGTCTTTGTGCTTTTTAATGTAATTTCATTTTCTCTTCCTCTGAAACAGGGTGGTGAAACTACTGTACTTAATATAATTATTCGTGTGATTAGATTTAATTATATAGTCTTGGTTTTCTTTGTCCATTACCCTTCCCCCTTTTCCACCTTCTTTTGAGTTTCTCTATTAGTTGTCCTTCCTTTGCTATGATCAAGCACTTGAGAAGAGGCAACATAAGAGGGTACAGTTCAAGAAGGTACAATCTACAATGTGTGTCATGCCAGCAGGCGTGGTGGCTGGAGTGCTCAGTTGAGACTCTTTCCTGTGTCACAGATCAGTAGATTAGGAAGCTGAGAGTAGGCAGAAAGTGGGGCCAAACTATAAAACCCCAAAGCCCACCCACAGCAACCTGTTTCCTCCAGCAGAGTTCCACCTCCCTAGGGTTCTACAATGTTCATCAATAGCACCCATAGTTCAAACACACAGGAACCTGTCAGGGACATTTCCCATTCAAACAACAACAGTGTTTCCATGACTGTAGTTTCTCCTTTGCTCGATCATCATTTAGCACTCCTGCTGTTACACATGTTGAGCACTTAAAGCTGTTCTGTGCCACGTGTGAAGATACAGGGACCCTCATTTCTGCATGTCCACTTCTCCGCACCTGGCTCTTGTGGGTTTTGTCACTTGGCACCTTATTGCTCTCCACACAGAACATCCTTCTACATGTTGCACTTATTTGCTTTAAGAGTAAATGCTACATGAGAAAGTACATGCTGCATGAGTTCCATGAGAAAGTAGAAGTACTTAGCATTTTCTTGTGTGGCACCGTTGCCGCAGCTGACCCATTCCATACAGGTCTGATCCCCGTTGTCCTTTTCCAGAGGAGTCTAGAACCTTCTGTGCTATGTGTAGGCCTGGTAGGATGTGTTATTTCAGGCTTTGTGTGTGTGTGTGTGTGTGTGTGTGTGTGTGTGTGTGTGTGTGTAAAACAAACTTTTACGTTGACTCTTTCCTTAATTTTCTATTTTAAAGTAAGTTTAGATTTACAAGAAGTTGTAAAAAAAATATGTTTCAGTGCCTTGGGAGATGACAATATTGTCTAAGAGCATTCACTGTGGGGACTTAAAGACCTGAGTTCTAATCCTCAGATTAACTCCCCAACACCCACATAAAAAGCTAGGTGTGACCCTGTGTGCCTATAATGCAGTGCAGTGATGGGCAGCCATGGGAGGGTCACTGGTGGTTTTGGATTCAAGATCCCATCTCCAGGGAATAAAACAGAGGGCAGTAGAACTTGGCACCTGACATCCTCTTCTGCCTCAGGGTTCCACACAAGCACACACACCTCAGAGAATCACACACCCCAAAATGTTTTAAATGCATTTTAACATGTCCTACTGACACTTTACCACATCCCCCTCAACACAGGAAATGGGTATGAGTGCAGCTTTCTGGGTACACTCTGACTCCCCTGGCTTTATGCAGAGTTCTCTGCAATTTTCTTATATCTGGATTTCCATGTAGCCCTGACCAGGATCAAGACCCAGGGCTGTGCCCCAGTGTCCTTATGCCCTAAAGCCTGGTATTTTTTTTCTACACTTGGAGTTTGCTGTTCTCTGTAAGTGGATCTGGCAACCTGCACCCCAAAACTGGTTTTCCTCCCTGCAGTCCTCCATCCCAGCCGGGTTCCCTCTGCACCACAAGCTCCTTTAGTCCCTTCAGTGGTGTTCATGGTGTAGATGGGTCAGGTTGCTCAACTCCTCTCCTGCAGAGGGTGTTTGGATTTAGGGAGGGTGTCTTTAACATATATTTTTTTTACATTGCTATAGATCAAACCCTAGGCCCTTACATGCTGGGCAGTGATTTAACATTGAGCTGTATCTTTAGGCCTGTTTGCTTTTTCAGTTTTTGGATATTATGAATAAAAAGCTGCTGTGAGTGGTGGTGTAGAGGTTTTCTGTGAGCATGCATTTCCATCTCTCCAGGATGAAGGCCCAAGACCCCAGCATTATCTTTAGTCTCTGAAAACCTACCCAAGTTCTTTCCAGAGCTGCTGTTCTGTTTTATCTTCCCACCAGGGACACATGAGTCTTTATTTTTATTAAAACTGTTCTGATACGTACATAGTGACAGCCATTTTATCATGGTTGGAAATTTTTGTCTCCTTGACAACTAATGGTGTGGACCATATTTCCGTATGTCTAGACCTACGGATATCGATGAAATGTCTCTGGAGTTATTTCCTCGTAGGCTATCTCCTGGTGGGTCCAGACATGCCTTGCATCTCCTAGACGAAGCCCCTTGGCTAGGGCTGTAGTTTGTGAGCTCTCCTACAAGTCTGTAGCTTCTCTCTGCAGTCCTCAGCAAGCTCTCGAGAACGAGCTTTTCATTCCAGTGAGATCCAATCGACTGATTTGTCTTCAGCTTCTGGTGTCAAACCTAAGAAGTCTGCACTCAGTCCTAGACCCTAGCTTCTCTTGTGTATTATCTTACATCTTATATCTGAGTTCAGGATCCACTTGAGTTAATGTTTTAAGGAAGGCATGAAGCTTAAGTCAAGACTTGTCTTTTTATCTTGCACCTCTAACTGGTCTAGCACCATTTGTAGGAAAGACGCCCTTTGTACTTTGGAGTGTGTGTGTAAACCTCTTTCTGGACTCTCTATTCGGCCTCCTGGATCTTGGTGTCTCTCCTCACTGCCACCTTCTGTCAGCACTGCCATATCAGTAGCATAACCCTGTTGCCGGTGGCACTCTATGGCTGAGACCACCATGTTGTCACCGCCGCCACAAGGACAGCAGCACTTTTCTTGTTGGGCTTTGTTAAATCTTTCACCTGCACTTAAAAAAAAAAAAAAAAAAAGTTGGTTCGTTTGATTGTTTGAAACTGAGTTCTCAATATGTAGCCCCAGCTGTCCTGAATCTCACGATGTAGAGCAGGCTTGCCTTGAACTCACAGAGATCAGATCGGCTGGCTTCCCACATGCAGGGTTAAAGGCATATGCTGCCACACCCAGCCTACACTTTAAATTTTGACACATGTGTACACTCCTGTTTTTACCTTTAATTTCATTTGCTTCATTGTAAATGATATTGTATATTCAATTTACACAGATTCAGGGATTGTTAGAACCCGGAAATGTGGTTGGTATTTGCATTCTGACCTTGCTGTGTTCACTATTAATCCTCAATTTGCTGTGGGAGCCTCAGCATTTTCTACATAACCACGATGTGTAAATCAAGTGCACTTTGATCTCACCCATATGTCTTCCATGTCTTTTTCCTTCTTACAAAGACTGAAGTCTTTTGTCGTGTGTGTGTGTGTGTGTGTGTGTGTGTGTGTGTGTGTTTAGATTTTCTGTTCACTTCTTTTCTTGAGGTTCTTTAAAGATACTGATCTCCTGTCTCCAAGTCAGCACACTGGCGAGAATTACCATTTGCAGAAAGCCACATCTATTCAAAAGGCATTGAATTGGATTGTCTACAGCATGATCCAGACCCTGAGACTTTGAGAACACCGAGGACAAGGGATGGAAAGATTGGAAGAACCAGAGAACCAGGACGTCTGCAGCAAGATTGTGCCCTCTAGGTGTGACAGGGGATGCTAAGCCCATAGAAATCTCAGTTTCCAGTGTTCCCAGTTTTGGTTGTTACAGTTTCCAGTGATCCCAGTTCTAGGTTGATACAGTTTCCAGTGTTCTGTCTTGAACCTCACTCATTTTTTTTTTCTTTGTAGCACCAAATCAACTGTTAATCCTCCTTGCTGCTCTTTCCAGTGCTGACACCCTACTTTTCAAAGGTACGAGTTAGATTTGGGCTTTTAATGCTGACCTCTTAAACTTAAACAAAACAATCTGCTGCCCTCACAGACCGAGCCCTTTCTCTTGTCTCCAGCTGCTTGGCTTGGCTAATGTGGTCATCATAGTCTGAGCTCACCTACACTTCTGAATGCCTTTCTGAATATCCAGGCAGGTGGATCCTAGGTGTAAGGTCTATTTTGTGTGCTCATAAATGGGCCTAAGCTTTGTTGGCCACACAGGTCACCAGAAAGTAACTGATTCGCTGGGGTCGTCCTTCTTTTAAAACTTTATTAGGTTGACTCAAACCCTTCCTCAGGACATTGTTAGGTGACCTCTGTACTCACCTACTCTGGGCAAAATGAGGTATTGCACTGATGGAACATGAGGCACTGAGTATCATGGATGGTCCCAGGCCTTCTCCTGAGAACAGCCTGTTCAGCTCTCTCCCTTGCAGTGTCTCTGCCCTAAGACACCCACCCTTATTTCTCACTGTAGATTAGCAGGCTTTGGGCTTTCCACCATCACCAGGGCTCAGGGCCTTCTCTGAGCCAAAAGCTGAGGGTTTACCTTGCTTGTTTGCTGTCCCTTGGGGACTCCTGTCCTTCATTGCCTGATGTCTAATGGCTACCACATGTTTCATATGTTTTGTCCACTTGCAAGTTGTTTTGGTGGGAGAGTAAATCTGGTCCTTGTTAGTTCATCTTGGCTGAGAGCAGAAATTCTGATGTTTGATATTCCAAAGCTCCTTTAGTAGGCCAAATTTCAGTCAGCGCAGTAGTCAGTCTTCCTTCCCCTGCGTTTTATGTCATGTAACAATAATGCTATTCAAGTAAAACCGTGTGTCTAGCCAAGAGAGCAGCTCGTGATCACTGGATATGCCTTGGGGCCTCGTATAGTTTTAATCAAAAGGAAGAGCATCAAACAGGCTGAAAACAGCTCTCGCTGCCAAATATGCTTTTTACCTGGAGGAAAAACAAAGGAATCCTGGGTGAGAGCCAAGAGGTTTTCACAGTTTTTACAAAGCAGAAGTGAAGCAAAAAGTGTCTCTGTTCAGGTGATGTGGGAGTCCTCCTACGCAGCTCAGGTGACCACGGTCACGTGCACGCAGTGTGCCTCGCGGCTCTCTGGCCTCTTCTCAGGTGCTCAGACTGTCCCCAGGTTGCAGAAGACCTGAACACTCCAGCCACCACCTATCCGTAGTCCACCTGATTCAGAGGCTAATGCTTGGGACCCATCAGGGCTGGGACCCGGCACAGCCAGGGCTGCAGGCCTGGGACCACCCAGAATGTCATCTCTCCGCTTGGCTTTATAACCCCAGTTGAAGATGACTGAATTTTGTGGACGTTTCTCTATTGTGCGGTTCCACGTACCATAACGGGAGCCTTATTCATGGCGCCCCCTTCACTCAGAGTCCCTGGGCAGGAATGACGGCTTGGCTAGGCGCGGCTTACCTTTTGGCTTCCTCTTGAGAAAGGGCTTTGCCAAGCAATTTAATCACTTAAAACAAGGATGCCGGAGCTACTCTTATGGGAACAAGGTTAAAGACTTCAGGAACACTCATTGTCTGCATACAAATAAGGCCACTAATTATGAGCCCCCCCCCTCCAACTCACTGGGGTAGACCCAGTCGGACCTTGACTTGAAAATCTGCTATTAGCAATTAGCTCCCGTAATGGCAGGCACTTGAAAGGAATAAACAAAAATTTTAAATACTACCTAATCCAGACTTTTCACTAATTAAGGCTCCACTTAATCTGGATTATAACAGTTCCTTTTCTGTTCAAGTTCTGTTCTGTTTCTAGTTCAAATTCTGTTTTTAAAGACCTAGCCAAAGGAACTCTATCCAACCCCATTGTCAAATCTCCCTGTGAGGAAAACACAGAGGGAGTCAGTCTCTGGTCAGCAGGTGACATTCATGACACCAGGAGAGCGGGGTACTAGGGTTTGTCTGTGCATACTGTAGGTCTATCTAGCTGTGCTAATATTAATACAGAAAGGAAACAGGTCCTCATATCCAGTTATCTACCCATCACCACCAATCATTTGTCCACACGTCCATCCATATATCCATCCATCTATCCATCATTACTCATCAATCCATCTATTTTCCATTCACCGACTTACCAATCCATTTACCTACCCAATTCCCCGACCCCATCGTTTTAGCCATTTCCCCACACATCCATATATCCTTCACTCATTATCTATCACATGTTTATCCACTCCTACTTCCATCTGCCCACCACCAAGTCACCTCTCCATCCTTCATCCATCTACCCATTCATCAGACATTCCTCTGCCCATCCACCTACCCATCCCTCCATCTACTCACCCATGTTTCTATCCATCTATCCATTATCCTTCTCTCACCACGCCCATCCATCCTTCTATCATTCCACCAACCCACCCATCCATTCTTCTATCAGCTACCAACCTACCCACCCTTCCCTCTTTTCTTCCATTCACTATGTTGTCCATGCTTCTATGCTCCCCCCACCCACACTGCTCTTGCAGCTCATCATGATAGTTAATGTTGAGATTCAGTCAACCCTTAAACAAGAGTTTGAGATAGCCTAGTAAAAACCGGGGACCCCTAGAGCAGCTGCTCTGGTCCAAGCACTTCCCTTCTCTTAGCTGGATATAGATTGGTATGCTCTATGAGCTGATTATAGTTTCTTGGCAGATCTGAGTCCCACTCAGTGTGGTTAGGCACAGCTGTCAGGACCAAGTTTCATTCTTGGTCACGGTAGTCTCTTGTTTCCAGCAGCCATATTCCTTTCATCAGGCAGAGAGGCACACCCCTACCATCTAGGCTCTTAGTGACAGATGGCTTGGTATTCACCTTGGACACAGATTTCCCCCAGTTACTCAGTAGAACCAGAGCAGATTCTGGGATCCCACCAATTTGGCTGCCTCTGCCGGTAGCTTCTTTGGGGTCAGACCAGGCTAGCAGAGCCCTAGCAATTAAGGTCTGTCATTCTGGGAAAGTTGACTGACGTGGACACAGGATACCAGGGACAGCAACGGGGCGGCCCTGGGAAAGGAAAGGGGCAGAATGAATCAAGGCCCATATTCTGGCACCCCCAATTTCGGGGTGTGCTGCCAGGTAGGAGATCTTAAGTACTGTCCTATCAGAGGTGTGTTACCACATTTCCATGCCTACAACAACTAGGAAGATACTTTCTGTAAGGGTTAGAAGTTCGCCAGGACAGAGAGGCTGGAGACAGACATGGTGGCATGTGCCTAGAATCCCGACACTTGGGAGGCACAGGTGGGAGGATTACTGAAGGTTTAACACCAACCTTGTTTACATAGTGAGTTCTAGGTCAACCAGGACTATCTGCTGGGCTCCTTTCTCAAGAGACAAAAAAAGAAAGGAAAGGAAAATACTAAACAAATCTGGAGTGGCTGAGCCTGCTGACAGGGCGTGGGCTGTGAGGTGCCAGGGTCTTTGGGCTTTGTGTTTTGGCTATGTCTGTGCCTCCTTACCTCACCAAGGACACAGTACTTCTCTGAGGGCTGTGTATAAGGTTTGGGGTGAAAGGATGGACTTGTCACCCCACTCTGAGCCCCCGAGAAGGCAGTGTAACCTGGGGTGTCAGTACCTGCCTTATGCTGGGTCTAGACTAAAGCCGGAGTAGTTCAACCCTATTGTCACTACTGTCAGAGCCAAACGCATCATCTGCTTTCCGATCAAAGCCACCTCCAGACAGTGCCAGCTCTGGGCACTCTTCAAGCTGGCTGGGTTTCACGATGGGTAGCTCAGTCAGGCACTGTGAGAGTTCTCCCCAGGGACTTCCACGTGCAGAAACTGGCTGAGCTCTGCCAACCCTGACCAGGGAAGAGGTCAGCAAGAACTAGATTGGGACAGAGGGGCTCCCCAGGGTCTGGGAGGGTACGAGCAATGACACTGGCCCCTTAGTTGACTGTGCCTATCTGCTCCCAGTGAGCCCATCCAGATGGATGTGGGGACAAGACAACAGCCCCCACCACCCTCCCCACCCCCTGCTGTGACTATTCTCTGGCTCCAGTTCAAGCCCAGCTGTGGTACATCATGAGCCATTCCCTGTCTCGTTCCTTTTCTCTTAGCTACAGCCCAAACTGTGCCCCCCTCTGCCTTTAAGAAGAGAAGGCGTTTCTGTCTTTCCAAGGTTCAGTCTCAGCACCAACAGGAGACTCTGCCTCCAACAGCAGCATGGGCTGAGGGGTCTCCAATGGGAAGTCCCTCAAGGCCATCCTAGGGAGACAAAGAGGAGCTGCTGAATTTCTGTGGAACAGCAGCGCAAAGGGTGAATCTGTGGGACAGGCCCTAGAGGCGGCTCCACGTCTGCTGTAAGCTTCCCTGGTGGACATCAGGGGCTCCCATACGTAAGAAAGGTGAACATCTTCAGTTAAATCAAGAGAAGTGAATGTGGCTTCACCCCATCCCTGGATGACCCTGGGCTTCTCTGGGCCATCCCCCTACCACTCCCCTCACCGGAATGAGTAGTCAGTTCCTGGTGGTTTTGCTATACTTCACAGCTGTGGAAAGAGCATTGCTGAGATTGCAAAGCCAAATACACAGGATTCCTCCTCCTTCTTTGGGGTTGTGTTCATTCTGGGGCACCAAGGTGGCAGTGCAGGGACTGTGCCAGAGCTCAGAGTTAACTAACGCATTTGAGGAACAACTTCCGGCACAAGTTTGTAAGACTCCGTTCGGCCAGATAGATGGTCGGTTTCCTGGTCATATGTTAACCAAAACTTCCTGGACCAAAGCTTTCTGGGTTATCTTTTGATGGGGTCTGTGGCAACCTGCGGGGCAAGCCCTTCCCTGTCGGGAGAGGGATCACTGAGGAAAGGCTTGAACCTGAGCTAATGAGATGCAATCCAGTCAGAGTCTCTGGCTTCAGAGTGGCTGTGGATGAGACAGGACATGTTGACTTGAGAAGACACTTACAGGCTGTGACCAGAGGTGCCCCAGGGTCCACAGTGGGAGCTGGAACCTGAGGCCATCCTTCCAGGTGCCTGAAAGGATGACCTGGTCATAGGTGGTAGTTCTCACCTTTGTGTTTGAGCAAAGGATGGTGGTCAGTGAGTCTTTGATTCCAAAAGAGCCCAGCCCTGTGAGCCTGGAGGTCCTTCCTTCTCTGCTTGGAAAGCAGACTCATGAAGCTAAGGAAAGTCTTAAACTACACATGTGGTGTGTATGTGGGGTGTGTGCATGTGTGTGCACATGTGTTGTATTTTTTGGCTGGCGAGATGAATCCATGGCTGCACGCTTGCTGTGCAAGATGGAGGGCCTGAATGGAACCCTCGGTCCTCACTTAAAAAGCTGGGTGCAGCTAATGTCTGTAACTCCTGAGGAGACTGGCAGACCCAAGGCTTCCAGCTCATGGAGCCAAAATAGCAGGCAGCAAGGTTCAGGTTTTAGTAAAATACTCAGGCACACCCACGGGTGTCCACACACCCATGTGTAAATCCGTGCTTTCCAGAGGGTGCTTGCCATCCAGGGTGGTGGTTATTGATGGTCAGTATTAATTTGGAGCTGCTCACTGTCGTGGATCAGCCTGTATGACAGGGACCCTCTTGCCTGGACCTAAGGGCACGTCGGCCCAGCAGGGGCAGCTATGAGAACAGCAATCAGGAAGAGCTGTCTCCTCACCATAGCCAGGAGACAGGGGGACTTTATAGATACCTCAGAGAGATGCAGCTGGGGCCACACTGGTCCAGCGAGACGTGCACCAGACAGCCGGGATCCTTGGCCACCCTCAGAGCACAGACCACAAAACCCAGGATTTTACGGCCATACTTGAAACCACTGGGAATCCAGAATAAGGACGCAAACCTCCTTACCTTCATCTCTGGGGTCACCAGAGGTCATCTTCCTCCAGGGTTTTACCCCTGAGGTCATTCCTTCTCGCAAGGTGGTTGCTACTCCAAGGTGTGTCCCTTCTCTACCACGTCACTTGTCACATCCAACGTGATCAACATTGCCAGCCTGCCTGTCCGTAGACCCGTGGGGCCACCATGTCCCACCTGTTCTCTCAGCTGACCAGCATGCCTCACCCTGTTTGCTTTGTCATCTTCTTGGGTCCCTCCCTCGTGTGGGATGTAACTCTTGCCTCTGGCTGCAGAGAGTCTGGTGGTTGGCAGATGTGTGCCCTTCACTTGACGAGGGATGGAAATTGCTCTCCCACGATGAGGAGTCCGGTTTCCTCATGTCCTTAGCAACATTTGGTTTTTTTCAAAACTTAGATGTGTATAAAATACCTCATTGCTTTAATATCCAGCTTTTTTTTTTTTTTTTTTTTTTTTTTTGGTGTCACCCTAAAAGGAAAACCCAATTCTAAATGCATTAATGAAAGATGTGCTTTCACTGAGGATTCTCTGGTGAAAAATTAAGGGAGAGGCTCATGTGCCCAAACCCTTGTTCAACTCAGTTTGGTCTTCTCTTCCTACTCTGGGCAAACAACTGTGTCATTGGTTCCCCCAACACCCCACTCTGAGCCCCAAGTCCCCCCTTCTCCTTATGTTCATGCAAACATTTCTCTGAAGAACATCAGAATCTCTGGAGGTAAGCACCTCCAATCAGAGACGAGACAAATAAGTTCTTGTCCACACCCTTATCTGGGCAAACTGCACAGCAAGGAAAACACTAGTGTCTTTGCGACTGCGCAGGTTCTGACGAGCGTGAGGAGTTCCTGTTTCGTGGTATTTTGGGGACTAACACAGAACGTTCAGCTAAGTTGATGGCCTGCCCTGTTCGACTACTCCATCGGCAGATCCTGCATCCTGTTTCATCTCCACTCTGGCCACTTGCCTGTCTTCAGAGAGGACAAGACAGATGGACACTCCTGTTGCAAAGTCACTGGCTACCACCTGAGGCCAACCTCCGTCAGCTGAAGCACCATCCGTCCCCAGGCTGAGCTCTGGACAATGCAAACACCCAAATACTGTACTTTTTTTTTTTTCTCTCTAGGTGTTGAGGGGCTTAATGAAAGCATGTCCGCTGACGGATGGGGGTGGGGGAGTGGAGAGGTGGTGCTGGCTGCCACATACTGCAGAGGCCCACGGGGCAGAGACTGGGCTGCGGCAGGCTCTTCGGTGGCACTCTGTAACCGGGCGCTGGCTCACCTCAGGACACGCTTTGTTCGTGAAACAAGGGTGTGTTGTTTCCAGTCTTTTATTCTTGGTGGGTGAGCAATATTTTTTTTTCTAAGTACTAAACTTGTGGTTTGCAAAGCAAACATTACCCTCACTCACTGCCAAGGCTTGTGCTGAGATGTGCTCTGTGCTGTTGACCTCTTGGGGCCAAATCCCACTTTAGTCTCGAATACGAGCCTAGAAAATTGGTGTCCTGAGAGTCCGGTGTTTACACTGAAAACATTGTTCTGTTTCCAGGACTTCCCTGAACCCAAGTATGGTGACAACAGTTTAAGAATTGAAAAAAAAAAATGACTCCCCTCTCAGACAACATTTACATTGCCCCTTCTCTTCACTGTAGAGCCTGAGGCAGCCACTGCCCACTGTCCCCAGCCCTCAGAAAGGGACAGCCATAAAGTTCCCTCCAGGTACTGAAGCGGTCTTTGTCCAAGTCCACTGTTACTTCTTTGCTTCTCTGACATGAAGAACATGTCCAGGGAGGACTCACGTGAGGACGTGTTGATAGAGCTGTAACATACCAATGTCAAGTTGCTCCTGAAGCCATGCCTGGAGCTAGCCCATCCCAGTGCCTGCCATCAGAGCTGGGGAAAGTGAGTCCCAACAAGGGAGGGGATCTTCCAGAAGTTGCCTTTGAGGAGAGAGAGGCTGATATTACCCCTTTGCTGCAAATAGAGCACTGCCTGTCCCGGATCCAGTCCCCATCAGCCTTCATGACTAGACGCTTGCTGATTCTCCAGGGAATGGCAGAGCTCAGCAGAAATTTACTGTCCACTTCCTGTCCCTCAAAGCAATGCTGAGTCCCTAGGAGTCCCTTGTCACTCTGCTGGTGAAGCTTCAAGGAATATTAGTACGCGCTAAAATCATCCTTTCAGGGCCCTTTTTGGTGGCTTGCCCATCCCATCTCACCCCGGTCTTCACCCTAACCCTAACGTGGAACCCAGCTACTGACTGGTATCTGGCTGGCTTCAGCCATTCTCAGAAGGACGTGTGCCAAGGAACCAGCATCAGTTTGTACTTCTTAAATATATACAATGATTTGTACTCCTTTGATGTCACATTATTATTGTGGGTGTGTCTGTGAGGATGTCTAGAAGACATCAACATCTGAGCAGCAGACTGAGCACAGGCAGACAGCAGAGTGGTGGCCCCAGCCAGTCTACTGATATCCTGAACAGAAGACCCTAACCCTCCTTGGAAGAAGGGAGCATTTCCTCCTTCAGACCCCAACTATATGCAGACTAGACGTGGTGCCCCGGCTCTCCTGGGTCTCCATGGCAACTGTGAGCCTCTGTGATACCATCAGAGAGCCTCAGGGGCTGGTAGTCATGTGTGTGCAGAATTGACTTCTCCCAAGGTCTCTGTGTAAGTGTTGAATATGACCTCCAACAGCGTCTCTGGTGGCACACTGAGAGACCCACATTTGGGACCAGTTGGCAGGCCACAGCAAACCAGAGACCCAGCCACAGATGCCACTCAGAACCCAACTGAGCACCATGTATCTCCAAAGTACACCTAGGCACCCAGCCAGCTTCTTGTTCTGTTCCATAGTGAAGGAGCCTAGGCTGGGTAGGAAAGTGGCCATGTTGTTCCTTGGAAGGCCTCCCTCTCCCACCCTCTTTCTTTTAAGCGGAATGGTTGCTTCAGAATTAAAATCACTGAAGACAAAAGTACCAAGAACAGCCGGCACAGAGCTCCCGTCCTGCACACTCGGCATTTCCCAGCTGTGTTCTTGAGCGACGTTTACCGCTGCAGAAGGGCAAGCTCGTCCCAAGGGTGACCCTTCTGTGATGTTTCCGGTGCTCTGAGCTCTCGCTTATGGAGATCTGAGCCTATCTCACCAAATGGCGGTCCCGCCTGTTGGACTAGGAAGAGGTTGAGAAGGACAGAGCCAGTCTTCAGCCTTGCTCTTACTGGCTATGATGTCGCCATGTTCTCAGTGGATTCGAGAAGAGCTCCTTCCTATCCCCCACTCACCTTCAAACAGCATAGGCACTGCAGCCCGGTGGCTAGATCTCCACTGAGCATCCTTTAGGAGCAGGCTATGTGAGTGGCTACTGAGCAAACCGCACGTCGTGTCTAAGGAGCTCCACGGAGCTCTGAGTTCTTGTGTTGATTTGCTTGGGGAGGTGGGGATGGGGGCAGAGGTGACCAGGCAGTGACGTCAGAGTAAAGGGAAACAAGCAGACAGAAGCTCCTGGGAATGGGGGACAAGGTGTGGGCGGCACTGGGGCGTTCTGATAGAGTCGCCTGCTCCGATTCTATGATGGCTACTCAGCAGGACCTGGGAAATGGACGCCTGAGGTGACCCTCAACAGCGGTGCACAGGCTGGATGAAAGGAACCGTCCACAGGGCAGGGAACGGAGGTCACTGCGGAATACAGGAAGGAGTGATCCTCACACAGCTATGGATCTCACTGCTCCTGGGGAGTCTGAGCCCTGAGGATCAGGGCTGGGCTGGGTCTCAGGCCTTCACATGCGTTTGGGGGACCTCACTGCACCAGAGCATGTGGCTCCAGCCCTGATTATCTCGAACTGGGCTCTAGTAGGATTTGGTTGGTGTTGCAAAGTGGGCACGTCAACCCTGGCCCACCCTCACAGCCTGCCTAACCTGTGGGCCTCTGGATGGCTGTGTTCTCAGGACTCTGAGCAAAGTGTGTCCTCTCCACCTCTTACGGATACGCCAGTGACCAGTGGTCAGAAGCCCTGAGCTGCTGCGCTCCACCTTCCAGCTGACTCTCTCTAGACCCTAGACCACCATCCTGTTCAACTTCCTCAATGTTGAAAGCATGCATCCAGTACTCTCCGCCACTGATAGTCTGCAGCCTTGCAGCCTCAGTTACCCCTTCCTGCCCACCTACTTCCTTGCTCACCTTCTTGACCTCAAGACAGAAAACATTTGCATTCTTTTTAATGACATACTAATTCAGAGGGAACTGACTTAGACGTTGTTTTAGACTATATGTGCACAGCGGGTAAGTGTGGGTCGGAGTGTGTGGGTATGTGTGGGTATGTGTGGGTATGTGTGGGTATGTGTGGATATGTGTGGGTATGTGTGGATATGTGTGGATATGTGTGAGTATGTGTGGATATGTGTGGATATGTGCGGGTATGTGCGGGTATATGTGGGTATGTGTGG
>NC_034604.1:73429212-73432777 GCF_900095145.1 Mus pahari | reverse complement strand
ATGTGCGGGTATGTGTGGGTATATGTGGGTATGTGTGGATATGTGTGGATATGTGTGAGTATGTGTGGATATGTGTGGATATGTGCGGGTATGTGTGGGTATATGTGGGTATGTGTCATGGTGCAGGAAATCCTCAGGTATTGGTGTTCCTCTTCCTCTCTGCTTAGAACCAGTGCCTCTTGTTTGTCTCTGTGCATCCCCAGCAAGCTGGTTCTCAAGCCTTCCCGGGCTCTCCCATGTCTGCAGAAGGACTAACGTAACAGATATTCGCTGGGTCTGACTTTATATGCGTTCTGCCTCTCACATTTGTGTGATGAGTGCTTTGCCCACTGAGCCATCTCCCAAGTCCCATTTATGTAGAAAATAATCAAATACAAGTTCAAATACAGATTGATCTCTCTTTAAAAACAATCCTCACGGGGGTGCCCAGTTCCCTGCTTGCCACGTGAACATGAGGACCCGAGTTCCTTCCTCAGAATCGACTAAAGAAAGCAGCCAAGTGTGGTGGTGTGAGCCTGCAATCTAGCAGCACTGGGGAGGCAGAGTCAGGCAGAGCTCTGGGAGGCTGGTCAGCCAGCCTGACTGAATCAGCAAGCGTTGGGACACGTAAAGAGCCCTGTCTCATAAAACAAAGTGGTGGCAACCCAAGGAACAAGAACCAAGGTTGCCATCTGTCTACCACACATGCACATACATGCACACTAAATAGTCCTCACTTACTTTAAGAGACATCAATTATTGTAACTTCTCTACAGAATGGCAGAGAGGGAAGTTGGCCAAGCTTCCTCTCACTGGCTGAATCACATATTACCTCTGTGGAGTACTCATAGAGTTTTGCCCTGACCTGGATCAGAATTGACACATACAGAGCTAGGGTTTGTTGGAACAGTGGCCCTACGGTATCACCTGCAGTGTCAGGGACAGAAGGAATTCTGAATTCGTTACTAGAGCTGAACGGGTCTCATGAGATCCAGCCTATAACTAAAGGGTCACTTTTCCCCCGTGTTACTTCCTCGGCAGGGCTATGAAATTCAAGTTCATCTTCTAACTGACTGCCCTGCAAGGTGTGGTCCAACAGATACAGACCCTGACCACCTGGCTCTCCCATGTGGGAAGCACATCAGCTTACAGGGCAGGAGGCCCTACCCGCCATCTCTGCTCGGTGAAGAATGAAGCGCCTGTCTCCCTGGGTTCTAGGTCTGGAGTAGATATGTGGGAGTCTCCGTCCCTGTACTAACAAGGGCTTGGTTCTTCAGGGAGGAAGACACAGGGTCAGAGTAGTCAGGAGACGCTGTGGAGATCAGTCAGAGAACTCCAGGCACCAGCTGCTCTGGAGACTGTCTCAAGCCTACCAGTGGGAGCCACTGTGCCCGAATCCCTGCCACACCCTGGGAATGGAGAGATGCCGGAGACTGTAAATATTGCCAAAGGCCATTGAGTCTTTTGTCTTGGGAGCTGAAAATTGGGCAAACTGGTGCCAAACCTCACGCCTATGCTTGGTGGGGCTGAGTTTCAAGGGATCACACCTAGGGAGACACCTTCAGCTACAGAGAGACCAGCGCCATCCCTGGGCGTGGCTCAGGTGATTCACATGAGACCACTTCTGACTCACCTACGTGTTACCCCACCCAGTCATGAGAAAGCCAAGCCTCCCAGGGCCAGCCTGGCCTGATCCAGACTTCTAGGAGGCCCAAAATCCCAGTGGATCAAACCGATCCTGGCCTTCTGTGGTAAAGGTAGTGTGTCTAGGAAAACAGCCGGTCCAGAACTATTAAGCATTGGATGGATAAGTAGAGGAATAAAGTGGGTGTGTGGATGTGTGGATGTGTATCAGTAACAGCTTTGGGAGAAAAAAAAGATGGCAGGTGATAATAGCCCATTCACAGATGAGCACGGACTGTGACAAGGGAGCCCAGCCAACTCTGGCGAGCTAGGTGTCCCGCCCTGATGGTGACACTTCATTCTCACTAGGTTTTACTATAAGTGTTGATGTGCCTGAGCTCTGTCCTGAACGAGGAGTTCATGCTTCAAGCCATCTTACAGTGCTCTCTTTCCCGTCAGCATTGCACTCCACACAAAACTAGAAGCATCTGGCCGTGTCTGCATGCGTGTTGCATACGTGTCTGCATGTGTGTCTGCATGCATGTCTGCATGCGTGTCTGCATGCGTGCCTGCATGCGTGTTGCTCTCTAGGGGACAGCCAGACCTCTAAAAGCATGGAGCCAAGCCCCTCTGACCACAGCAGGCAGGCCTTCCAGTCCATGCCTTAGTCATGAGAACACCTCTGCTGGGCTGTGGTGATGCTCCCCAAAGAGCCTGGGTGCTCCCGATCACCCTGGGAGCCACCACTGGTCCTCCGGATGGTAACGTGTAAGATGCCATTCTGCCTGATGCTCGTGGGCTGAGGAGGAGTCTGGTCATGAACTTCACATTGACAGGAGCAAGAGCTCGGGGACACGACATGTACGTAGTCAGCCTAAAATCACATCTCCTCACCTAGAGTTAGTTGGTGCTGCTCCAGGTGTTTCCCTGACTCAAATTGACAAGTCTTCAGATTCCATCAATGTCCTTATTCTAACTTAGAGTACTAGTCGCCTGCTGATTAATGATGAAGTTGGGACTTACAGGCAAGAGCATCTCCACTGAGGCTTGGGGTTGAAAACAAATCAAGGCCGCTCCTTCCTCAACGGCGGCTAATCGGACTCAGGTGTCAAGGCCACTCCTTCCTCAATGGCGGGCAATCAGACTCAGGTGTCGTCTACCGTTTGGCTTAAGGAACTTGGGAAGGTGCTGACCTAGGTCGGGAAGGGATGTGTGGCCACGTAGAACTTTATCTGGGAACTTTGCAAAACCAAGATGATTGGACTGACCTCAGCCCCTCCCCGTGCAAGGGCTAATTGTCGGAGAAAGCTCTACTCAGGCCATCCGCCAGAAACACTTCTCCCAGGACCGCTAACTCAATCCTCTGTGGAATTCCTTCAGACTACCTGGGGGTATTAAAGTGGTGTCTAAGCCACACCTTACCCTGTTTGTCTTATTAAATGCTAAACATGGGTGGAAAGCATTTTTCAGAAGCTGACAGGAGTCCATGAAAACAGACCCTGAATTTAACCCGGGCTCTCACTGCTAGGGTACTGAGGGACACTTTTACACTCGGGGCAACTTCACAATAGAACCTTTCAGCCACCACGGTCTCTGGCATGACTGTTGTAGGGCAGTTGAGCTCCTCTTCTTCCTCCTCCTCTTCTTCCTCCTCCTCCTCTTCCTCCTCCTCTTCCTCTTCCTCCTCCTCTTCCTTCTCTTCTTTCTCCTCTTCCTCTTCCTCCTCCTCCTCTTCCTCCTCCTCCTCCTCTTCCTCCTCCTCTTCCTCCTCCTCTTCTTCCCCCTCCTCTTCCTCTTCCTCCTCTTCTTGCTTCTCTTCTTTCTCCTCCTCCTCCTCTTCCTCCTCCTCCTCTTCCTCCTCCTCTTCCTTCTCCTCTTCCTCCTCCTCCTCCTCCTCTTCCTCCTCCTCTTCCTCCTCCTCTTCCTTCTCTTCTTTCTCTTCTTCCTCCTCCTATTCCTTCTC
>NC_034604.1:73389596-73429127 GCF_900095145.1 Mus pahari | reverse complement strand
CTTCTTTCTCTTCTTCCTCCTCCTATTCCTTCTCTTCTTTCTCCTCCTCCTCTTCCTCTTCCTTCTCTTCTTTCTCCTCTTCCTCCTCCTCCTCCCCTTCCTCCTCCTCTTCCTTCTCTTCTTTCTCCTCTTCCTCCTCCTCCTCCTCCTTCTCCTCCTCCTTCTCTCCTCCATCCTTTTATTGGCTTTGTTGACAAAAGGAAAAGAAAGCCAGCTTACTGCCCTGCTTAGTCTACAGCTTAGGAGGGGCTTGTGGCTGACAGGAGGCCAAAGGCTAGAGCTATGGTGGGCCCCTCAAAGATTTTAGGACCTCAATAGCTGCCTGTCAATAAAGTGTCTCCCAGTGAAACTCACCCCCCCACACACACATCCCATTTAAGGATTTGTTTAGTCATCTCACAGGAGGTCTGTGCAGGCAGGATGAAGAAGTCCAGATTAGAAGTTCTTGCTCTCTCCCACCATGCTAGGACTGTTCAGCTCCTGGTAGGAGACATGGTCACTGAATAGGTTTCACACCATGAGTTACTCCTGGATCAACCAGCAGAAGGGCTGTCCCCTTCAATCCAGAACCATGCAAAAGAGAGGGCTGGAGAGAAGTGACTGAGGAGACGGAGACTCTGCAGAGAAGCAACTAGGAACACAGTTAGTGACAGAAGTGGCTGTTTGTGGGTCCAGGAGTCAGGGTAGTTAAAAATGACCTCCTGGAAGCTGAAAGTATAGGAAGTGGGTGGGTAACCCCAGGTGCACCTCCTACAGGCCTGTTTTAGCATGAGCCAGTGGTGTGGCCCCAGACATGATGGGTAGGGACTTTAGATGCTAAAGTTTCCTGCTACACTATGTGTGCTTCCTGGGCTAAACCTGCCCTTAGCTGAGGAGCCTGAATGGCCACTGTCTTGCCAGACAGAGGCATCACTTTCTCTTTGCTCTTGGCCATGGAAAAGTTCAGGGCTGCTCGCATCCAGCATCTTCTAAACCCAGCAAGATCCCAGGCCTTCATGCCAAAGGTAAAGAGGCTTCACACAAGTGTAGAGACTGTTCACACAAAAGTGTAGAGACTGTTCACACAAGTGTAGAGACTGTTCACACAAGTGTAGAGACTGTTCTCACCAGTGTAGAGACTGTTCACACAAGTGTAGAGACTGTCTCGTACGTGGAATAAAGATGTGTCCGTGCCTTAGCTCTTCCTAAAATGTTGACTAAAAGTATTTGAGAATCCAGAAGTACATTAAGAAATAAACCATGACCTTGATTCCAATGGCATCCCAAAGGCGTGCTGTTCAGTTTTAGCATGTTTTCTGATCAACTCACAGTTGTGTAAAAACCATTTTTTTGTTTTGTTTTACATTTTTGTTGGAAGAGACCTTTCTTTTATAATGGTTATGTCTCCTGTCACTACGAGTAGACAAAAGCAGTCACGCAAAAGCATGCTTCTCGGTTACTAGGCGTCTTCGCTGAGCATGTGGTCACACCTGGGTGTCTGGGCATAGCTCTGCAAGCAGGCAGGGGAACCCTCCCACCCATACAAGTGAGCTGTTGCCACTGCTTTGCCTCAAACTGATCACCAGACACGGCACCGGACACAGCCAGCAGCCTCACCTCCGTCTGTGGGCAAGGAAGCCAGCATGGCTTGGTGGGCAGCTCAAACTCTGGGTGCTCCTAAGTCATCACCCAGCTTGCTCCCAGCCTCCCTCTCCTGGTGCTAGCAACCACCATGCCACACCATGCTGCTGGCTTCAGACCTTGGCATCTTGCTGGGCTTCTGCAGTTCTGACCAAAGGAGCAACGATTCGAGGTGCCATACCAGCATTTCCCCAAACCCCACTTCCTGGAGGGAGACATGGCACTGTCAACTTGCAGGAGAGACACTGGGAGTCATCTTCTGGGACACCTATCCTCTGTCACTTCTTTTGTTCATAGGTAAGTCTGAGAGCTACTCTCTCGGTGAAGAAGAGCTTTGCCCTTGGCTCCATGTCCCTCACTGGGCCAGATTTTCTTGTAGCACTCTGGGCTCTGAGCTCTGGGACCGCCCTCTACCCTTTCTGATGTGAGCAATGTAGGGGAGGTTAGGGTGGGAGTTCCTGGTGCTGACACCTGCCACTCAGACATCAACGGTAAAAGCAGAGGTGGAGCTGGAAGCTGTAGTGGACAAAGATGAGACCCATCCCCAGATGCTGCGAGGACCCTCACCCAACACCACAGCCACAGCCAGGCCTGGTCCTGCTCAGCACCATGCTGTGCAGCCTCAGAGGCTAGCTCTGAGTCCCTGACCCTCTACATAGACCCTTCCAGTATTTCTCCTGCAAGCGAAGTCATCCTCATAGGATCCTCTCCTTAATCAGGGGTCCCTCTTTTTGGAGGAAACTCCACCCATTTCTTTAGGGGACACACAGTCTTGCTGTTAATTTGCTGTGGTAGCCTTTGAACACTTTCTCATGGGCAGCGAGGGGCTGGCCACTGCCCCTTGTGCTGCCGTCTCCACAACAGCTTCAGCGCTCCCTTGACGTCACCTTGATTCCTTGTTCTTTACCCCTTCTCCTCTACCCTTTGCACACACACTTCTTTACCCCTTCTCCTCCACAAATGCCTCTCATGCTCAGCCAACCCCGCCAGTCCCCTCCCACCTGAACCTCAGCATTTCTGCAGCAACTGCTAACTACTGAGCAGGCAGCTTCCTGGGGCCTAGTCACTAGGTTCCCATTGGCCTGAGAGGTGAATCTTGCTGCTGTCCTCAAAGGCCAGGCTGTGGGCTCCGCGGGGTTTGTTGCCCACAGCTGACCTCTGGGAATCCTTATGTCCCTTCCCACAGAGTTTGCCATTGGAAGGGTTTAGTTCTCTGCCAGACTTTACACCCTAGATGTGTCTCTCGAGCGTTCATAGTGTTCCACCCAACTTTCTACTCTTTCGCCTCAAGTTTTTATTGGGTTCCACCATTTTTTTCCTTCTCAAGGGAACTGAGGAAATGGATTATCTGGTCTGTAAACACATAGGCTGCCCAAGGTGCTAGGCATGGAGGGAGATGCTGACTGTGTGTCAAGGGAGTGTGTAGTGTGGCTTAAGGACACAGGCAGCTATGCTCTGGAACATAAACTGGATCTGACAGGAGGCCCCTGGCAGTCTAGGAGGTCTTGCCGACATTTTCACAAAGAACTGGGAAGAAGACTTAACCTGGACCTATCAGGAAGCAGTGACAACCTAAATGTGATGTGGAGTGAGCTGTACACATCGCTCTGAGCCCACCTTCCCTCAAAGATACCACGGAGCCATACTGGGGCTGGTGTGCTCTATGCCCTCCATGTCTCCCAGCCAAGGAGACTGCTGGGACAACCCCACGTGGGAAGTAAGAACAGACAACAAGCTGGATAAAATAAGTCTTTACCCTAAATAAACAGACATGCCTTTTAGCTGTCTCCACGCCATGGCAAACACGTGCAGCCCGGGTCTAGTCCCATTGTCCTTGTCTTCTGGCCCCAGTGCTCTCCCAGGTCACATCACGTTCTATGGTTCTGTGAGCACCAACACAGGGGAGTAGCCATGACCAGTCTTGGAGCCTTAAGTATGAGTCCTTGGACTCAAGACCACAGAGAAGGCTTAAGCTATGAAGTGAGTGAAGCCTCACAAGAATGCTTTGCTGTGAGTGAGTCCAGCCCCTCCCTGCTCCCTGGATACCACCCCTTTGCCATGTGATATCTCTTCGTCTCACATGCTCCCTCCCCTCTCTCCCATAGCACCAACACAACGTCTTCCCAGGAACCCAACTTCTGCCACACTTGGATCTCCCAAACAAAAGGCTAAACACGTCTATCATGTCCAAAACATTTAATTATAGCAACACAAAATGAACAAGAACCATGAGAGAGACAGAGGTCTGCGCGGTCTGAAAGGAACAGGATTCTGCACAAGGTCAGAGGCATCTAGTTAACAGGAACAGCGCTGTAAGTTGGTCTCTCTTTCTACCACGGCCATGCCCATCCCCAAGAGCCGCCATTCCAGTTCATCCCGTGACATCTGATAGGGTAGCGTGACCTCCAGCCTATTTCAACACCCATTCCATCCACCAAGGTTGTCCCCTCCACAGACACCTATTGGTGATCTGTCTGATCATTGCAGCTATATTAAAATGATCCTGCCTCCCTGTGAGCATACCTGATCCCACCCAGCTCTGCCCCCATCTCTCACTGACTTCATCATACCTTGACCGTACACTACTGTGTCCATACCTCCCACAGCCTGCTGAGCTCAGTTTCTAAACCCACTGCTGAGCTATGATCTATACTCTTAGATGCTTCCTAACCCCCTCCCCCAGCATACCCTCATACATGTAGACAGCTTAAAGACTTGGATAGAAAGGGACAGGAGACAGCACCCACTGTTGGGGGATGCTTAGAAAATGCGGCCAGCTGTACGCCAGCCTGAAGCATCACAGTGAAGGTTGGGATGCTGGAGGAGGCAGAGCGCGGAGCAAGGCCAGCTCCCCTTTGCTGCACCACAGTACTTGGCTCAACAGGGCCCAGGAGCTCTGTGCTTCTGCCCATGGGAGACATCAGGCTGTGCCTATGACACTGGGCGGAGATTACCAGAAAGCCTACTGCTCCTGGGTGTAAGGCGCTGGGCGGGGGTTGATGGAGCTCCACAGACGTTCCTAATTATCTGTGAAATTAAGGATCTATTTTAAGATGAGATTCGAGGAGTGATTCCACCAAAGGAGTCGAAAACACCTCTCTCCTCTCTCTCTGCCACAGTGAGGCTGGGAGGGGGAAGGGCCCACCCCATCACAGTTGACTGTCTGCCTTCGAGGCCAGAGACAGGCAGGCAGCCTCCCCACCTGCCAAGCAGGGCAGCAGAAGTAGAACACAGCCTGTGTTGGGAGCTCATCTTGGCCTCTCACCTTGCCCAAACCTGCAGACCCAGACACAGCTCACCCCTGTTCCCAGTTCACTGTGGCGAGTGGACGTCATGGCCTAAGATGGCAGCTCTGATACCCTGCTTCTGGCAGTTTCAGGCCTGAATGTGGTGAGATTCTGAGAGCTTTGTGCGCCATGGAAGCACTGTTCTTTTCTGGTGACCCCACAGATACAGCCATCATTGTCATTGGTTTATATATGAAGGAGAAAGTGGGGGGAACTGGTGCCTTGCCTGTGTGGAATGGCTGAATACTGCAGCAAGATATTACAGCTTGGGAATTAGTCTGTGGAGCAAAAAATTCTCACACCAGGATCTCCAGCTGGTCCATGCTTTTGTGTCCAAAAGAGCAGGAAATACCATCATTTGCCAAGCTGTGGGGACTCACGGTGGTGTCTCAATGCTTACTGTTTGCCCACTAGTGTTTGTCTCTGAAATGTGATCATGCAGTGAAAGCAGTGTTTGGCGGACAGATTCACAGAAACGTGACAACCAGGACTTACTGGTGACCATTACCCTCCCAGAAGCTGTGCCACAATGATGAGGAGATTGGAAACCGTGTCCCACCAGGCATGACTGTGAGCCAAGGCGCTTGGACCTGTGGAGGAAGCATGGGAAGAGGCCCATTGGAGGAGGCAGGCAAATGGAAGACGGAGCTTTGGGATCTAGACCCACTGAGAAGGCACCAGGCGACTATGCTCAGGCCACACAGCAGCTGTTCTACCCCATCTCCCAAAGGCATGCTGACGGCCCACACTCGCAATTTCAAGAACAACATGTCTTAACTCACCACATAGTCTCCTTATGCTTAGAACTGCTTCAACTGATGGCAAGTGTCTTAGTTAAGGTTGTCATTGCTGTGATAAAACACCATGACCAACGCAACTCGGAGAGGAAAGGGATAATTTGGCTTACACTTCCACAACACTGTTCATCGAAGGAAGTTGAGGTTGGAATTCAAAAGGGCAGGAACCTGGAGACAGGAGCTGATAACAAGATCATGAGGTTGCTTACTGGTTTGGTCTTCATGGCTTGCTTAGCTTTCTTTCTTATAGAAGCCAGGACCACCAGCCCAGGGGCAGGCCTCCCTACAATGACCTGGACCCTCCCCCATAATTATGAATTAGGAAAATGCTCTATAGCAGTGGCTTTCAGCCTGTGGTTCACAACCCCTTTGGGAGTTAAAAGATTTTCACGGGGTGGGGGGTGTCACCTGAGACCATCAGAAATGCACAGATATTTACATTATGATTTATAACAGTAGCAGAATTACAGTTTTGAAGTAGCAATGAAAACATTTTAATGGCTCGGGGGTCACCACAACATGAGGAACCGTGTCAAAGGGTTGAGACATTAGGAAGGCTGAGAGTTGCTACCCTATGCGCTTGCCTAGAGCACAGTCTTACAGCAACATCTTAAGCGAGGCTCCACCCTCCCAGGGATACAGCCTGTGACATGTTGACCTAAAGTGAGCCATCGCTGGAAGGAAGTTCCTCAGTTGAATTTAAGTCACTGCCCTGTCTCTTTCGGTTCAGGGCTCAGCCCTGAGTTCTGCTCCCCTGCTGCTGTGGTAACCCACCCGGGCTGTGCTCCAAGAATGAGAGATGAGACTCCAGGTCAGGAAATCACTGTTAGGGCTGGGGACATGGCTCCATCAGTAAAGTGCTTACTCAAACATAAGACTGTAAGTTCAGGCCCCATCACCCCTCACAAAGCCAAGGTGTGGCAGTGTATACCTGCCATCCCAGAACTGAGAGGGAGTGGGTTACAGTAGGACCCCCAGGGCTTACAGCCCAGTGCCTCCAGCTCAATCAGCCATCTCCAGCATCAATGAGACCCTATCTTGAAAAGATAAGGTGGAAGACAGTTGCAGGGCCACAGGGCCACCAGCTCCAGCCTTGGACTGGGCCTTGTTGCAGCTCCCCTGTGCTCTGTATGCCAGCCACCTGTGGAGCTATCTTGAAAGCTGAACTTGACTGTGAATCCGCCTGTTACCATCTCAGCCACTATTGCCCTTAACACCACAAAACGTGGCTCCTCACCTTCCTCTAGCATGGGTCTTCCCAACACAGCCAGCCGCTAGGTGACTGTCTCCATCTTAGACTGCACCCAGGGAGTTGGAATCAGCCAAACATCTCAAAACAGATGTGCACATCTGCCGACCACCATTGAAGACTTGGGGGGAAAGATTGGACCCACCTCTGAAGGGAGCAACACTAGAGAGAAACTAAGCTGAGGTATCGTTATGCCCCCAGGCCTGGTTCAGGAGCGCTTGGCTGAAACAGGACACAATGCCTAACCCTGACTTCCTGATTAGCACTAAAGGCCCTTCTTCCTACCACATGGGACGTTACGCCTGTTGGGATGATTTTGTTTGTTCGTTTGTTTGTTTGTTTGTTTATCAAAATGGTGACAGCTTAGTTTTTTTTGTTTTGTTTTGGTTTTGGTTTTTTGGGGTTTTTTTGGCCAGGGTTCACTAAGCTCTGAACTTATATTCTCAAAGATTTGGAAAACATTTTGCAGTTAATTAAGATGTGCCATTTAAGTGGTTAGGAAAGACTTGGGTCTTTTTCTTTCTTTTTCGAGCACTGGTTTAAAAGATGCACCTGAGGTAACTTCACAACAAGCTGCTGTTTACAAAGACTAACATCTCCCTCTAGTCTTCTAGTGCATCTGACGTTTGCATCACCCAGTTGACTGGTTCCTTCCTGTAGACTCGTCAGACTCCGAGGATTTGAGTCCGTGCAGACAAGGTACTTTGCTTAGTAGCTGGTCCGCCCGCTGTACAGTGGAGACTTAATGGAGCCTCTCTGCCTAAGCTTGGTGTGACTCTTGAAGTCGGTCTTTAAAATTCACAAATTATGAATACAAGAGAGAGAGCAACGCACCCAACCTACCAAGCACTGAAAGTATCCATCTGGGCACTATGGTTCTATGCTTACTGTAAGTGATCAAAACATCTGGAAGAAAATGTTGCTTACATCTTTGCATATGTTAATGATTTAACGTAATAAAGCATATTTCATTTAAAAACTAAGGTGAAGAATAGTTGAAAAAGATACCTGATGTTTTCCTCTTACCCCCCCCCCCGCATACACATAGACACACACAGATACAGACACACAGAGACAGACACACAGACAGACACAGAGACAGACACACTCACATACATGTATACACACATGAACACCCACATACAATAAATCACTATTAGATTTGCACACGGAGATAGAATTTTCTTGTTTGCTCATTTTTTTTTCAGAGACAGATGCCACCGTATTTGTCACATTTGTGAATAAAATGTGTGTAGGGTTTACTTCAAAGTAACACAAAGGAGACAGTGTATGAGCAATGAAACAGGATGAGCCTGAAGAGAGCAATCTGGAAGGTAGGTGAGGGTCCCTCCCATCAAGCCAAATAATCAGGCCTGGAAAACACGTTCCTTGCGGTCTCTGTCGTCACTCCAGGAGCTGGAAATCAGCAGGGTGGGAGTTCAGAGACTCATACAGAGACCTGGAGAAGATCTCAATGTCAAACATCCTGGCCAGCCAGTGTCCCTCACTGTGCCCTGACATCTGTTGTAACCCACAGCCATGCTTGCATTCATACCATCCGCTCTACCCCCAGCAGTGAGCCCCGCCATGCTGCACCATCTCTTAGGAGGGTCCCTAATGCCACACCCCTCTCCCGCCTCCTTCCAGGAACTGTCTGTCAGAGATGTTTTTCATCATAGAGGGAAAAAAGAAGTCTCAAAGCAAGCCCCCTGGGTTTTATTTTAATCTACCTGAGAACGTTTGTGGAAATTCAGCCCTTTCCTTAAAAATAGATGATTACTTCAGAAAAAAAGTATATATCCATCCAACCAGCTGTATTTACAAAATCTTTGCACATACAAAGACACAGCTTTTACTCAGCCCCAGGAAACTCAGGCCTACAGTAATGTCCCTGCCATGTGCCTCTGCTTTACCCTGAGAATATTCTGGAAACAAGTTTCTGTGACTCCCATTTACTTGTCTCTTCTCTCTGAAAACAGACTGTCCCACCATGTGGAGTGGGAGAGTGTCCTCATGCTCACGTTACATAAGAGCCGACCTGAGCCCTGAACAGTGGCTGCTCCGCCGGCCCAGGGCAGATGCAGAAGCATTCCGTCTGTTTCTGAGTTTGCAGTGGCTTATCCACTGGAGACAGAAGGAAGAGGAAATCTTCTCAGATCTCATCAAGGCGACTCACTGGCTTCACCCACACTGTCAGCACAGCATCTCATAGGTACACCAGCTAAGCGGACATGGGAGGAAGTTAAGAGCCTAGCGGCAGGCTGGCCTCATCTTCTTGCCTCTCTAACCTGCCTGACTTTTTTTTTTTTTTTGAGACTTATTGTGTTGTTTTTTTGACACTGTCATCTGGAATTCAAAGGACACTGCGCCAAGAGCTATGGAAGGACAGCAGTGACATTTGACTACCATCTCCACCACCAGGATTGGCAAGACCCTGGGGGCTGCCATAGTCCAGCCATACTCTCTGCCTCCCCCTCCCCCCTCTCATCTTTTCACCCCAGATAATGCCAGCTTCTGCCC
Organism: Mus pahari; assembly: GCF_900095145.1. Lineage (NCBI taxonomy): Eukaryota > Metazoa > Chordata > Mammalia > Rodentia > Muridae > Mus > Mus pahari. Next base: position 73,419,654 of record NC_034604.1, on the reverse strand, counting down.
CCCGCCCCCACACACACACCTTTGCGTCCCTCCTTCCCCTACACTGTGGCTTTCCAGTCCTTTTCTAGCCAAGTCCAGCCGGACCAGCACATACATGCAGAAGTGAAACAAACTCCGTAAACAACACCCTCTGATGAGCGATTCCTGATGGAAATCGGTAGTCCTGTTATGACAGAAAGAGATGGTTCTGTTCCATCCCACCCCGTGACTTTAAACTTCTAGCTACAACTCATTAATTTGATTTCACAACCAGCTAATGGGTTGCGACCTGCAGTTTGCGAAATTCTCTGTCGTCTGCAACCTGGAAGCGGTGGGCAGTGCCGACACCAGCCTCTGGCTTGTCTCTGCCGTTCCTGCTTTCTTTCACACAGGGGTCCTGCATCTTCCCTGTTCCAATGACCCCACTGCGGGGGGTGGGGGGCTCTGCCATCATTTCTCTCTGGGCCTGGTGTCCAATCCTCGGCCCACTCAGCCCCGCCTCTCCGAGCCCATCAATCAGCACTCAGGTGGCACCTACCTGACCTTATCCCTCCCCACTCTCTGGCCTGAGATACAGAACCCACATTTTCCTCCTATGAAGTCATAAATGTCCCCCAAACTCATCCTTAACTGTGGCTGGAGACTGGAAGGTGAGGTAATGCTACCACAGAGGGGACAGTCAGGCTCATACCTGAGCTGTGGCAGGTACAGAATTCTCTTTAAATCTGTACTATGTTTTCCACATTATTTACAGTGGACTGTGCTGTCCTTGGAACTACAAAGGAAGTCAAACTTAAGATGAGAGTATAATACAATTCTGTCCCTCTGTTTGTCCCCTTTGTGGGGATGGCCTGCTACATGTGGCTTTTCAGAAGAAGATTGTTATAGTATGTGTGTATGCTGCACTAACACCTGCTGCACTAACAGGGCCTAAATGTGCTGATCCCACACTAAACTGGGGCTCCCATGTGGTAAGGTCATTGCTACCGACAAAGCCCACGTGTGGGAATCTCCAGCCCGCATCTGATGGCTTTTATACTCTCAGGGTAGTGGGAATCAGCAAATCCCGGCCCTGCTTTTAAACACAGCTCTCCTCATCCTTCCCCTCTGTGAACTTCTTCTTCAGTGCCTGTCTTCCTCGCTGAAGAAGCAGCAGTAGTAGCTTGGCCTGCCTTAGTCTCCTGCACAAGGGGAGTTCTCAGGGTCAGGTGACCCCATATGAAACTGGGGTAGAAGTGGGTAGTAGGCAGTTCCCCACTTCTCACCGAGGGAGGTTGGGCTCAGCAGAGTCCCGGGTGCGAGCTGCTTGTCCACAGCAGAAGGTCTTCCCTTCGTTGCTTGGAATTAAGATTCTGTGATTCTGCTTAGCTGGTGCTGAAGAATCGGCCGTGATTAACAAGATACCAGAACTTACTAACTTGAAAGCTTTGCTTCACTGAGGTACTTGACACTGCTCAGCTGGAGCCGAGAAATCTGCAGTGATCAAGAGGAGACCAGCACCTGAGGTGAAATCTTCTGGGAAATGTCGCCTCAGAGTCAGCACACAGAAGCTGCACTCCAGAGATGGCCCATGTTGTTATCTTGTGCTGGCAGCTGAACTTGGTAGTGTAAAAGCCACCCAGGTGGTACTGGATTTGAAGGCATGCAGGGTTCCTACAGAACAGTTGAGGCTTGGCACGGTGAAGAAAGCTTGTGAGAGGCTGTTGGTGAAAGTGCAGCCCAGTTACAGCAGAAGGCCGCAGAGTTTTGGAGATGCCAGTACCGTGAGATGACCACCAAGAACAGCAGCAGCAGTGGAGTGGAGCCGGCTGAAGTCGCGAAGACTCTCTCTGTGTGCGCGACAGAAGATGGGGCAGAAGTGATCCAAGCCCCTTGGAGGAGCCCAGAGGACTGTGAGTGAATCCAGATATTAAATATTGAGTGATTCACACTCTTGGGAGTTTTGTTTTGCTTCGACTCGATTGTGATGTGGCCTGGTTCTTCCCTCTTGAAGCTAAAAAGTCATTTATTTCTGATTTTACTGGAGCCCACAGTTGAGAGACTGGATTTGAAAAGACTTTAAAAGAGGATGGCTATCTTAAAGGAACTGAGATTTTAATGTGTTTGAATTTGGAATGAGCGTGGGACCTTAAGTTATTTGTGTTTTTTAATGGGAAACCTTGGGGACAGATAAGAAAGGAAGGGATATGTGGCTTAGTAGGGACGTGTTTGTGAGTCAAGCTGACAAGGGGTCGGTTGTGCTGGCTTGTCTTATGCCAGCTTAACACAAGATAGAGCTATCTGAAAGGAAGGAACCTCAACTGAGAAAATGCCTCCATGAGATCCAGCTGTAAGGCATCTTCTTAGTGACTGACAGGGGGAGGCCCCAGCCTATCATGCCTGGTGTCCTTCCTGGACTGGTGGTTCTCAGTTCTATAGGAAAGGAGACTGAGCAAGAACCTTCTATGGCCTCTGCCTTAGCTCCTCCCCTGTTTGTTTTCTGTCCTGACTTCCTCCAATGATGAACAGTGATGTGGAAGTGTAAGCCAAAGTTAACCCTTTCCTCCCCGACTTGGTTTTTGTTTTTTGGGTTTTTTGTTTTTTGTTTTTTGTTTTTTGTTTTTTTACCACGGTGTTTCCTCACAGTAATAGAAACCCTGACTAAGACACAAGTCAGTTGTTAAATGTTTATCAGCACTTTAGCATCTCTAAAACAATAGAAAGAAAAATAGAAAAAGAAAAAGAAGACACAGAAGGTAAAAACAATGCAAGAAAACACTGTTGTTTACATTTAGAAAGATATTTCCGAAATGGGCAGTCACACAGACAAAAGGAGAGCCCAGGTTTTTTGTTGTTGTTGTTGTTGTTTTTTTAAAGTAAGCACAGAGGAAAATATCAAAGGAGAATCTGGAGATAAACTGAGATAAACAGAAAAGGAGAACAAAACAGAAGGAGATGGTGGTAGGAACAGGGGCGATGGTATAAACTGTGATCTAAGACTCCCACGTCTAACGAAAGATGCTCCAGAGATAGACAAGGCAAGCAGAGGGAGGCTACAGACAGGACCACTACCTTTCCCAGACAGGATGCTTAGAGCCAGAGACCAAAGAGAGCCCAGCGCCTTCCAGGGAAGTTGCAACAGCCAAGGCTGGGAGTGAAGACTGGACAGGGACCAGGAGAGAGCCTCATGTGTCTTGGGGAAGTGTGAGGGTGGGGTGGGGTCACACACCAGCCCTTAGGAGGCTGAGGCAGGGAAATCACAAACTCAAGACCAGCCTGGGCTTTATAGTGAAGTCTTGTTTAAAAACAAAAGTTCCTACCTCATATCCAAGTGCAGCCAGGAAAGGGAAGACATGATTGTCACACAGAAGGCCCCGGGAAACACGCTCAGAAGCAAAAGAGAGAGAATGGTCTGTGACGAAGAGGTGGACACTAGGCCAGAGGGGCGTAGGTCGCCACGGCCACAGGAAGGATGCTGCTGGTGTCTCTCCAAGAGCGAACAGAAACAGTCTCGGTGTATCAGGATGTCTGGCTCTCAGGGAAGGTGGAGTGATGAAGGAGAGGCCATGTGCCAGGCACCGAGGCAGCTTCAGGCACAGAAAGAACATGCAACGGTACAATGGTGTGTGCAGTCAGGTTTTAGGTCCCGTTGCATCGGCAAAGGCCAATCTGGCTTAAAATCTAATGCTCTAATCCTGCCACTAAACGCACGTGTCCTATTATGCAAAACAGAAGAAAACCAAGAAAGATGACCATTGTGTGGATACTTCATTCCTCCTTAGAATAAGGAACAAAATACTCATGAAAGGATATAGGTACAGAGACAAAATTTAGAGCTAAGATGAAAGGATGGACTATCCAGAGACTACCCCATTCGGGAGTCTATCCCATCATCAGCCACCAAACCTAGATACTAATGCTCATGCCAGCAAGATTCTGCTGAAGGGACCCTGATATATCGGCCTCTTGTGAGACTATGCCAGTGCCTGGCAAACACAGAAGTGGATGCTCACAGCCAGCTATTGGATGGAACACAGGGTCCCCAATGGAGGAGCTAGAGAAAGTACCCAAGGAACTGAAGAGGGCTGCAACCCTGTAGGTGGAACAACAATATGAACTAACCAGTACTCCCTGAGCTCGAGTCTCAAGCTGCATATGTAGCAGAAGATGGCCTAATCGGCCATCACTGGGAATAGAGGCCCCTTGGTCTTGCAAACTTTATATGTCCCAGCACAAGGGAAGGCCTGGGCCAAGTAGTGGGAGTGGGTGGGTAGGGGAGCAGGGGCGGGTGGGTATAGGGAACTTTCAGGATAGCATTTGAAATGTAAATAAAGAAAATAAAAAAAAATGTGAATCATAAAAAAGGGGGGGGGGTCATTCCAAATCTGATGGATCTCCATGACACAGTGCAACAGAAGATAATTGGAAGGAGTCCTTATGAAGATCCAATATTGATAATGTCAAAGATGTTAAAGACCTCCAAACGGACCAATAACTTATTGCAAAGAACATTCACAAGTGGAGTTGTGTAGACAGAGAGATATACTGTGACATGCTACAGCTTTCATGATGAGATGTTTTCTAAAAAAAAAAAAAAAAAAAAGCACGTGTCCTGAACAGAAGAAGGGGAGGGACATCTCTCTGGAAGTGCCACTCAGATGAGCCCCATGTGTCAAAGCCTCACCCTGTGGCCCTCTATATGAAGAAAGCTTAGGACTCACTTTTGTTCAGAAGCGTTTGTCCTAGGAAGGCAGGTGGAAGGGACAGGTGACATGAGAGGGTGACCACCAGCTTAGCCAGGCAGGAGGATGATCTCACGCAGGCAGGCAAACAAACAAAAGCTTGCCTGTCAGAAACACAAACCAAAGTTTTTATGGGAAGAAATGACGTGACACCCAAGATCTACTTAGACTATCAAATGCATGTGGCGTTGCTCCCAGGGCTAAGCAGTAAGTCTTTTAGCAGGTCTCAGGATTTGTTTCCGCCTGTCTAGAAGATGCTAGATCTATTTCTCCCTGCTAGAGCCCCTATAGCCAGGCAGGAACAACATCTGTGTAGACAAGACCTCCAGACTCCCTGTCTAGATTCAGCCAGACATCTGACTGGGGTGGGGGTGGGGCAGGCATCTGAGAGGCGGACTGTTGTACATCTGAGCACTGGGCCTTCCTACATCCAGGTGGGATAACAGGAGGCAGTGTGTGTGTCTCAGAAACCACTGAAGGGCGGCAAAACGCAGCTTGTAAACTTGGTAGTGAAAAAAAAATTGAAAAAGAAAAAGAAAGCCCAAAAGAATTTCAAACAAGCACTGAGACCCACAGGTGGCAACCAAGGCTGCTTTGAGGCTCTGGTTGTTGTAAAATGTAGAAGTATATCTGAATTTTTGAAAAGTATTAATTTGGTAAAAATAAAAATGAAAGAAAGTGATGAAGTGACGTGAAATGGGAAGTCTAGCTGAAGCAGCAGAGCATGTGTGCGTGCCTTGACAGAAGAAACACATTTTCAAAACTCAAACAACTGCGCAGAAGTAGCCGTCACTGCCACCGCCACATCCAGCCAGGATTTGTCAAGGACATAGGAGGCTGGCTTCACACCCAGACACCAAGCCCAGTCACTCACTGAGTGAGCGGGCTGGCCCTTGAGACCCAAGACTCCACAAAGCTGAAAGCCAGTGCCTGGAGAGTGCCTGTACCCCTGCAACCCACAGGACAATTGGGTTGGCAGCATATGGCAACACTTATCCAGTGCAGGCTCTGGAAGGACCTGTTGTGAGCCCCGTGCTTTCCCCAGACTGCCTGGCTGGCAGCTGGGTAGCTGGGTTCCGGGATCCCATCGGTACCACCCCTTCTGGCTCCTGAAGCCACGAGCTCCCTCTGAGTGGAAACGCAGGTTAAGAGTTTAACTCTTGCATGGTTGGAGTTTAGAAATGAAATCTGGCAAGTGATTAAACTAAATTGCAGACCTAATTGCTTTCACTTAAAACAATATTAAGGCAAATGTGATATTGTGTTTAACTTGGGAGGAACGGCGCCATTGGCAGCGTAGTCCAACACCCACCGGCTCCTCACAAGGGAGGCCTAGCCCCGCAGATGGCTCTCACAGAAAGCTTAGGAACTGAAATCCAAAGCAGTATTTTCTGTTGGAGCTAAGGGCAAGCAGGCAGCTGTCAGCGGGTGGGGAAGGGCTGACCATGACCGAGGGAGGATTTACTCAGGAACAGGTCGGGGCGCAGCAGCTACGTGGGGCACAAAGGCTCTGGATAGATGATCCTGAAGGACACTTAGGGCCAGGCAGGCCCTGGAAGGAGCCGGGAAATGATGCAGAAACGCAAAAACGACTGGAGCTTCTATGCTCAACCATCTTCCAGCACATTTTGCAATTTTTATGTTCACTCCCAAGTCAAATTTTATTCACAGTTGCCAAAACAGCTGTTCACACAGTGCAGATGAGGCCCTAGGGCCTAGCCCCTCCTAGCCCGCCTACAGTGAGGTGGCAGGCCCCTGTACAGGGTCTTGGCCATGCCCAGGTGTGCTGCAGGAGGGGAGGCCCCCGGGGAGCAGGCAGGAGCCCCACTCCTGGAAAACCTCCCACAACCCCAGGGCTCCGACCTAGGGCGCAGCCAAGACCTCTCTTCAGCGGTCCCATGCTGGCTGGAAGAAAGAAAAATATGAGAAGGCTCATGAATCTGGGAGCTGTTTTATTGGTCCTTCTAGTTCACATTTCCAGCTTGGAAAAATATGTGTTTTATGTGTTCTGGGTACCTCAGCAATGGCGGAGATAGGATGATAAATGAAGGGAGGGAAAAGGCCCTTTTTTGATTCAAGAAAACAAATACTGGGCAATTAGAGCTCATCCAAGACTCTTCACTGAGTCTACGCTAAATGCATTACTTTAGCTCCTCCAGTCTAACTCCAGATGTGGACCTCTTATACTGCTGTCATGGGCTGGGTGCTGGGTGCTAGGTACTGAGTGCTGGGCGCTGGGTGCCCTATGGTGCTGCAGACTCAAGCTTGTGTTCCTCAGAACACTTTTCTCCCTGGGTGTGGAAGGAAAATAGGTATGCAGGCATGGTGGGAGGCTCAATGTGACCATTTTCTGTACAAGAACACACTGGGGTGGGGGTGGGGGTTTCAAATGAATCTCTGTGGGAAAGCATGAATGACAAAGACGAGAGTGGACATTCCCCAGACAAGAGGAGATGAGACTGTCTGCGCATGGCCTTGGTTTCCCAGAGTAGATGGTGATAGTCGTCACTCTGGGGTTTGGGCCACTGTCTGAACACGGGCTTTGGTGTGGCCACAGTCTCTTTCTGCTGTGGCCCAAGAAAAGCTATTTTTATTGAGCTGTGAGTCCGTGTTTACTGTGGGTGTGCCTCGAACAGCAAGAAGCCAGGCCTGGGCGCTGGAGGTTTTAACGTGCCTGGTTGTGCTGGCTTCTCCCCTCCTGCACGATGGTTCTGCTAATACAGTAACAGACACATCTCTCTGTAGCAGCTGGAAGCCATTCCAGCTTATAAATCCAAGTGAGAAGACAGAGAAAAACCCAAACCTGCCCGTCTGCCCCTTCCCACAGCTGCACTCACAGCCCAGCGAGGCCGCTGCCCAAACAAAGCCACCTCCCTGGCGCTGGCTGGCTGACAAGAGGAAAGACAGGAGATTGCTTTAAGCCCCAGGTATTTTGGTGAGCTGGAAGCTGGCTGGAGTAGACTTGGGCGCCAGTAACACCTCCAGCTGGCGAGTGTCCTTGGCAGCAATCTTCACAAGGGTACTGTGGAGAACATGGGCTTTCCATGAACCAGTGACTCTCTGGTTGCCCAGTAGGAGCAGTGTAGGAACCTAGCCCCCACATAGGCCAGCACAGAATTTCCTCTGTGGGTCCTCTGCTCTCCTGAAACAATGACCAAGAGAGAGCAACAAAGTGCCTGGGCAGGAGCCTGCCCATACCTACAAGCCCAGATCAGATGACCACCTGATGCTCCCAGAGGCTAAAGACATGGAGAAGCTGGCTCTCAGCCTGTGCCAGCTGGCCTTAGACAGCCTCCACCCACACCCAGATCCTCCACCCTACCCCAGTTTCTTCTCTCCACTTGTGCAGAACATCCAGCTTTCCTACTTCAGAGGCCAGTGTTACTTTTTGAACTGGACCACCAGGAGACAACGGTGTACCAGGATGAGGCCTGGATGAGTAGTGAAGAGGTGATAATAATGATGCTGATGATGGAGGAGCTATCGATTATGGTAGTCATGGCTGTGATAATCATGGAAACAGGGATGCTGTTGATGGTGGTCACAGTAATGATGGTGATGGTAGTAATGGTGGTGGTGATAGTGGTGACGATAAATGATGACAGTCATGGTGGAAGTGGTTACTTTAATGGTATTAGTGGTGATGGAGTTACTTGTGATGGTGGTACTTATGGTAATGGTGGTGCTGATGGAGGTGATGGTGAGAGAGGACTCATAGCGGTGGTGGTGATGATGGTGTTAGTGCCAATGGTGGGGATGTCGGTAATGGTGGTAGTGGTGGTAGTTGTGATGGGGGTGCTTCCGACGGGAGTGAATCAGAGGTGGCTGTAATGATTAAGATAATGATAGTGATTAGAGTCATGCGGACAGGGATGGGGGTAGCCTGGAGCGCTGGCGAAGGTGTGGATGATGTTGGCTATGGCCACTGGCTTCCTCTATTGGCTTGATGTGGCTAAGACAAGTGCCACCTGTCCTCATTGTGCCCTCCCTTGTTTATGGGTTTTCCACAACCAGCATCCTGATACCTCTCCATTCTAGAGCAAAGCTAAAGCCATTGTCCACACACGAGCACCTAGAATGTAATGTGTGCATCTGCCCAGGGCTAGCCAAAGGTTTAGAGTCACGTAAAAGGTAATATAAAATATTTAGTTATTTTCACTTTGGTTACAGATTGAAGTGACAATATCTTCTTGGGCTGAGTTAAATAAAATGAAATTTTAAAAACGTTGTCTTGCTTATTTTTACTTTTGCAATGTGGCAACCTGCAGACTCACAATGAAATGTGTGTTTCCCGTTGGATTTCCAGCAGGCTCTGCATGTCTAGAAATTGCTATAAAGCATTCTCACTCCTACTGATGTTATTAGAGTTCTGTCTAATCCCCATAAATGTGCACAGAGGTCACAGGGAGACCTTCACAGGGTGACACTGGATGATTGGGGTAATAGACTTGACTTTGTGTTTTCCTGTTTTAAAAAAATGTCAGCAATTTTTAATTCCTCAACAGGCAACATTATGGTCAAGAAATAACTCTCTGTGAAGATTCAGGACCAAATTCCCCCCCCCCCCGCTTGCTTCTGAGTCTACTGGGGCATTCTGCGTAGATGTATGCATGTGTCCGTTGTGAATGATTGAGGTGGTCTGGCAGCATACTGAGATGACTACTGTTCTCAAGGGTTAGGAAATCACAGTAGCTTCTAGAACCCAGGGCAAGAATCAGAGAGGATGCTGGCTCTGTCCCCTCACCCTTTAAAAGTCTGGACTGGGAGGATGTTACAGCTCAACCTGATGATTCTTCGCATTTGGCATGTCCTGTGATTGAGGAAATGATCTTTTAAAACTGTGAAGCCAGAAGAGGCAGAATCACCACGTGGCAGAACTGGAGAGGGCCCCAAGGTGGGCAGGAGATCCATCCCTTGCTGTAGAGGACCAGCATCCACCAAGTGCAGCCAAAGCTATTGTGGAATCAGTCATGGTGCTGGGCTAGGGGTGCCTTACCAGGAGCCGCTCCCAGGCTCACATCACCGCTGGCATCTCCCCACGTCTGCAGCTGTGAGCTTGGTAGGCTCATCATTGTAGGCGAGCATTCTCATGATGGCCACAGAAGGGGGCATGCTTGTAGACACTGCATTCCATCACCAAATCTCAGACCGTAGGCCCATGCACTGTATGGCAAAGCCCTGAGCAGAGAGTACTCAGTTCCTATAGCTCCTCTATATCACTAAATCTGAAAACTGATGGTATCTTTGTGCTGGGCTTAATAGAGAAGGTATATGACCTAGACACCGAATGTCCTGGTCCTAAGCACATCCTAGGTTCAGTCCTTACTCACTATCTGGGGCCTTAGGACTCTGGCCATGAATAGATAGATGCATCTGTCTTTATCCTTCAAGGTCATATTCAAGGTCACATCAGCCTATTTCACAGATGGTGACCCAGTTTCTGGATTAAAATGTCCATCAGGCTGAGTGGCCACCTAGAGTTCCGCCCTTAGTAGGAGGAACATGGATTGTGCCTGGGGCGGCACCTCCCACTCCCTTACATGACCTTCCAGAGAGGGTGGAGCCACAGATGCACAGAGCCTCTTTCACAAGCTCATACCAAGCCAGCCCTGACAGTACTTGGGTTCCAGTGTCTGGGCCCAGCGCTGTAAGAAACTTTGGTCTGTTGATGGAGACATTCAATATATAGGGAGAATTCTCATAAACAGGAAGGGAAGCATTGTAAGAGGAGTCCCATGAGCTGCCCGCCGATCACCATGTGAGGACACAATGAGAAGGCTCCACCCATGAAAGGAAGTAGACCTCCCCAGACACTGGGGCCATTGTACAGTGATTCTTAACTTACAGCCTCCAGAGCCTGGAGAAACTGTTTATTGCTTATAGATCACCCACCCTATGGTACTTCGTGGCAACACCACAAAGGGACTGAGATACAATCAGTCCAGTGCAATACAAAAGGTTGTGTACTGGATTCTCATCTGGCAGTGTCTGAAGATTCTTGTGATCTCACGGTTCAAGCGTATTTCCTCAGCCAGGCTGTTGGCTTCTGTGACCATGAACATAATGTCGGTTTCCCCAGGTAGTTAGCAAGTGACTTTCCAGATGAGCATGGCTTCTGTGTGGCCAGAGGAGGCTGCATACGCCATTGGCCACACACTGGCCATGAGAAGCAGGGTGCCTGGAGTCCCTAGCTCTAGCCAGGGTGGCAGTGGAGCTTAGCAAGAGAGCCTTGGGAATGACCTGGGAACAAGCACAGGAGTGTGAACACCAACAGGTCACAATACAAGGAGATGGGATCAGAGCTGTATCTGGGCCATCAGATTCTGCATCAAACAGAAATCCACAAAAACCAGGAGGCATATACGTAGGTCGACAGAGCCAATTTAACTATGCAGAGGCAAAGTGGATTTGTCAGTGTGTGGTGAACCAGGTCTGTATTTCCATTCCCTTGGTGGAATCAAGTAGAGTGTATAGGACACGAAGGTCTCATCTGATGAAAATTTGAGGCCAAGTGCAGAAGGAGGCTCACCCTAGGCCACATGAGAACCAATAGTCCCTCTCCTGCAGGCCCTGTGGACAGAGACAACTGTCCTAGCTTGGAGACACCGTTTGAAGGAATCCCCAGCAGTAAGGCTCCAGAGCTCCGCCTACCCCCGTTCTGAGTTTCCCACCATAGGTTGTCCTTGAGAGCTTCGGCGTCAGCTCTATTTTAGAGGGTTCTCAGGGGGCATGGTAGGGAGATGGGACGTCTCTTGGGACCAGTGGGAGCACCCCAGGGAGACAAAGCCAACCCTGACTCTTGCCCAGCTCTATGCCCTTTTTGGGTCCCTAAGATGCTGCCAATTAGAGATCTACTTGGAGTAGACAGGATCCTGATCTAAAACCACAGATGGGTCTGGGCATTAAGACTATCAGCCCCTCACACATTAGCAGGAATAATTTTACTTATTGGTTTCTTCTCAGTCCCTCAAAGCCAGCTACACTGCTGGCCTGAACTTTCATATGGACCCAGGACCAGGATGGAGGGCTGTGCCTACCCTATCAGATCCACAGTGGGTACAGGAAAGGAAACATAGCCCTAAGGTAACTCTGTTTAGAGGGATAGACCTGAGTTCTGGGTTGCAAAGGAAGGACGGGAAGCATGTGGCTTGCGGCAAGTGTCTCTCCAGCGGTTGTTTTGGGGAAGTACTCTTCAGAACACTGGCCTCTCTGGAAACACCATCTACTATGTGGCTCTCATGGGCGGCCAAAGGATGGATTAGCCTAAGTTTCTCTCCAAAGTTAGTGACTTGTGACTAGGCCTGGTGGCACTTGTGTGTAGTCCAAGAAGAAGGATTAGTAATTTAAGACCAGCCTGAACTATAGTGAGTTCAAGGCTAGCCTGGGCTGCACAAGCCTTTATCTTTAAAAATCAGGGGCAGGAGAGAGAGAGAGATGGAGAGAGGGAGGGGGAGAACAAAAGAGAGAGAGACAGAGAGAGAGAGAGAATGATTAGGGCAGAAGGTACACTCATACAACATATCTGAAAACACATACCACTCACACAATGCACACACAAGCATGCACACACACACACACACACACACACACACTCATGCTTATATTTGACACTTCCTCCTCCTCCTCCTCCCTCATGGTGGACCTACTTACAAGAATCTGAAGGGATGGTAACAACCAGACCTTTGTTTAACCTCTAGGCTGTCTCCTTTCCCTAAGCAAGCATAATCTAGTGATAGAGGGCTTGCCAGGCATGTGTGGGACCCTAAGTCCCACCCTCAGTACAGGGGAGGGGGAGCTGCTTCAGAGGGGGAGGAACTGCTACAGAGGGAACAGCATGCAGTCTGGGTGGGCAGTGGGTCCGCGTGCGGCACAGTGGCCCTGGCGCCATCCCTGAGCTCTGATGTGCTCCCATGCCCCAGCCCTGCTCCTCTCCACCCCACAGTTCTTTATTAGCCATCTTCCTGTTGATGCAAGAACACAGTCCTTACCACAACTACAAGTCACCATAGCCCGGGAACATGGGCTCCGGTTACTCCAAATACTGAGTTCCAATGTGGCAACAGTTTTTAGAAGTCTCCATAGGTACAAAACAGAGGACGGTCATAAATCAAGACACAGTTCAAATACATCAATGGGAACCCTGGGAAGGCAGGCTACAGAAGAGCAGGGATGTCTCTGGGATAGGCCAGTAGGTGAGCTGGTGGTGTTCTTTCTTGGGATTGGTAGAAGCTGGTGGTTAGTACATTCCAAAAGGGTTTACCTAATGACCTTAGTTAGGGCAAACCCAGAGAGGAGCAATGAATGGCTGGGAGATCTAAAAATAGTACAACATGATTTGGTTCCAAACCAGCAACGATCCAGTTCTCCATAACCACAGAAGTCTCTAATCAGTCCATCAGCTTCTTGGACTCCGCACTGGTATGGCTCCCCCCCCCCCCCCAGAGAACTTCAATGTACACTTGGAATCCTCAGGCCAGATCCCCCACTGTGCTGTGTGTGCTTCCAAGAGAATCTTCCATCTCTTTCACGGAGACTGACAGCAAGAAGGAGCTAAGAGGGGAGACCTTAAGGATGATCCAGGTCTATCCTGGAGCCTTCCAGAAGTAAAGGAGCAGAGAGGGTACTGCATGCATCGCACCCCACAGGATGTATTGTTTAAGGACACTGCACAAGACCAATACTACACAAAGGATACTGCATGGGGCCCTGCAGGCAGGCCCAGTCCCGGGAGAGATGCCAACATGGATGCCTGGCTCCTCAGTTCAGGACTCAGAAATGCTTATCTCATGTCCTGCATGGTTGGGGTTCTGCCTGCCTGGTGATAGCCTCTGGTCCTGTCTGGCCTGCAAGGGTCCAAGGACAAGCCTGGGTATCCCTGAGAACTATAGAAACTTCAAATTACTACAAACGGTGTGACTTAAAACAGCAAACTAATAAGATTTTTGTGGTTTCTTTGGGTATTATTATTATTAATTATTATAATTTTAGATCTCACTATGTTGCTTGAACCTCCTGCCTCAGTTTTACACGTGTCTCCTGGAACCACAGGCTCACTTCACCAGACCTCAGGCTGACGTTCACCGTCTGAAGCAGAAGTCTACATTAAGATGTGGACAAGGCTGCACTCCTTAAATGCCCTAGGGATGTCTTCCCTTCCTGCCTCAGTTGGGTGGCTACCAGGACCTCTCAGCTGTGGTCACATCATCTGAGTGTCATCCCTATCTTCACGTGGTAGCCCTTTGAACCTGTGTCCCTCTTCCTAATTAGACACTTGTCACTGGATTAGGGCCTTCCATAGTGAGCTGATTCTGAGACATCTGCAAAGACTATTGCTGGTAATCTGTCTGGACTAGGCCTTCCCAGGTTCTTGGCATCGTGTTCAAAGGACTGAAAAAGCACACTTCTACAAAAAGCCAGGAAGCAAGGGATTTCACTCAGAAGCAAAGTGAAAATACAGAGTAGAGAAGATGTGAGGAAGCATGGGCTCTACCTCACCTCTCAGGACTTTCCTTTCTGGAGGTGGAGTTTGTTGCTAGGGGTGGGGCTTGTGTGATTTTTTTTTTCTGCTCTAATACACTCATGATGGGCACACTTGTATTATATAAGCCTTCAGTCACTCACCCTACATGTCCTTTCTCATAGTGACATGAGATGCTAAATAGAAAGGGGGGGGTGGGAGTCCTAAAAGTTTACTTAGAGGACGGGGTTCATTTTATGTCGCATGCACTTAAAACTAGTCCAGACTGGACAGGCATGTTGAATCTCGCTCCAGGTTACATTGCAGGATATGTTTAGCCACAGAGGAGATGTTATTAGGGGTTACTAAGGTGTTACTAGGAGCCGTCGGGGCCAAGTGACCAATTGCTTTGTGTGTATAGCTTGATGTAGGTGTGGCTCCAGGTTGACAAGCTATCCCCTCAAATTGCCTGCCTCAGGTCCTCAAGTGAGGAAGCAGGTGTATGCAGTGTGATATGCGTGTGCCTTTGGGGGAGCACAAAGACATTACCCAACCCCCCCAGTGGCCTCCTTCCGCTTTCCTGGCTCAGGGAGGAAGAGACTGGGTTCCTCTGATGCTTAATCAATCTCCTCTGACTTGAAGCCCAGGGTTCTCAGACCCCGTTCTCCGAGGGCTCATCTACACACAAACAGTTTCGCCCAGAGATCTGCTAGCCTTCAGTGAGACTGTGATTGGACTTCTAGGTGGACTGAGGGTTACCAAGGCAAGCCCAGTGCCACAGACCCTACCTCTGCTTATAAACTGTGACTTATAAAGCGGGTTCAGATGCTGTCGTTGGCCCGCATTAGCACAGCTATGCATCGCCCATAGCTTCCTACTTTTTCAGTTCATGAGCTTTTGGCCTAGTGCTGGAGGTTGCTCTAGGCAACCGGGGAAAAAGAGCCACTATCTAGGGCTCATGAAAAGCACCTGCTTTCCTTGGTTGTTCCAGACCAGTAAGATGGCTCAGTGGGTAAAGGCACCGGCTGCTAAGCCTCTCTACCTGAGTTCAGTTCCTAAAACCGAGATGCAAGCTGTCTTGTGATCTCCCCATGTATGGTGTGGCTCCCCTTGGGCTAGGATTAATGTCTAGAGATGGAGATGACACATCTTGGAAATGAAATCACCAAGGCAAGGAGGCAGGGCAGTGACATCTGTGGGATAGGAGCGCCATGTCTGAAGAATGGAGTTGTCCCTGGAGGATGAAGGAACCACATCTGGAGGATGGGAGACCCACATCTGGGGTATAGAGGAATCACTTCTAAGGGATAAAGGAATCACAGCCAAGGATGCAGGAGTCATTTTGGGGTTAGGGGAGCCACACTTGAGGGGGATGGAGGAACCATTTGTGAGGAATGGAAACACTACTGTGGGGGGATGGGAGAATGCCCTTCAGCTCTGAGGGAGGATACTGAAAAATTATTAACTGAACTTCAAAAAGCATAAAGCTGGCAGGGCCTGCTTGTCTCACATCTGCTTGCTTGCCCCTCAACACTTAAAGTTGTTTCAAGTGAGTCTAGGTTTTCAGGATGTTTTGATTGGTTCTCTGGCTTTCCCGCCCGAGTCTACTTCCCGCCCCCTGCCCCACCCCTACCCCCTGCCAGGGAATGACCTGGAAATGAAGCAATTAGGTACCATATATAGGATGCCACCAGGATCCTTTGCCTTAGTCTCTGCTTCGGTGTCTGAGATGGGGCCTTATGAGGATTTGATCTGGGGTCTACTAAGTGAACCCCAGAGCTCTGAGTATCAGCTTTATTAAGAGCTCATTAGGATAGGAGAGAAGAAACTAATAACACAGATGAAATCTCCCTTCAGTGGCTCCTGTGGCTAAGACTCCACCCAAACCATCCCCCAAGGGTTAGGAAAGCTGTTCGTGGGATACTGCTGTGTCCCCACACTCTGTGTAGTCCCTCAGACAGGCTTGGACGTAGCAAGGCACTAGAAGTGAGGGAACCGATGGGTAAGATCTCCTTAGGTTTAGCTGACATCAGGCCCTATGTCGGGGCCACTCTAGACATTTCTGCCCTTAGGTAAGAGAGCATCATGGGAGTAGACACTATGGGACCATCTCTCCCTCCTAAAATGTTCCATATTCCTTAGCAGCCTTCAAGTTCAGAACAGCTTTGTGGGGATTCTGAGCAAGGGTTCAGAACACTCTAGGACAGAAATGCAGGGGCCAATAGTTAGAGGAGTTTTCTTCTGATGGCACAGGCTCCTCTGTGAGGGCCTACGAGACAGAGCTGCTGGATTCGTCCATCTGAAACATCCTAGAGCACACTGAGCTGGTACTGACAGTGTTGATGGGGACCAGGGATTCTGAGGGGATAGTGTGTAGGGCACATGAGTCGTGGGTGGCAAGGGAGCTAGACCATAGGAAGACCATGGTATGAAGGATAGAGATACAACATAGCCCAGATCCCAAGGGACTGGCATGTGTGGGAGACAGGGTTTCTCTGTGTATAGCTATGGCTGTCCTGGAACTCACTCTGTAGACCAGGCTGGCCTCAAACTCAGAAATCTGCCTGCCTCTGCCTCCGAAGTGCTAGGATTAAAGGCGTGCGCCACCACTGCCCGGCCACTAAAGAACTCTTGATGTTGATCCTTGACACCCCTCTCCAGTGGACAAAATGAAAAAAAAAAAAAATTCATTCCTGAGATTTACAAAACTCTAGATGCTAGGAGGAGGGTCCTCTGAGAAACCTGGAACAGTATGACATGCTGGCTTTGGGACATCAGATGCCAGGTCCCTCTAAGGCAGGTCTAGAATGTGGCTTTCACTTTCTTATTTGTTCCAAGGGCTACTACTTATGCTAGTGGTGATGGGCTCTCTCCCTTGTGGACAGATGGCTTGAAGCCTTTGCCACTGATCCAGGAAGAAAGTCCGTCCCGGCACCAGTCAGTAAAGTTCCGTCCTTTCCAGTAGGTGGCTGGCCTCATAGTTGGCTTCCACTGCAAAGCCAGAGTTTGCCCCATGGAACCTGGCCACAGGAGTCATATGAATGAGGCTCCGTTGGTCACTGTTTCTCTTTCCAATCATGCCAGAAGCCTCTGGCCTCCCATGGATCTGGTTCCCTCCAAATTGTCACCTCCACCCTTTCTGCGTAATACAACCTCCTGATACCATGATCCTCGCTGCCTGCATTTGGTGTGGTCACAGGGTACCTGACGAACCACCCAGTTCAGTCTCTCCAGCGAGAAAGAAGCCCAACCCCCTAAGTTCCCAAAAGCCCAAAGCGTAAGGCCCAGAACACAGTAAACCTGTCTCCTGTCTCCAGTTCTATGAAGTCAGTGTTTACAGAGCTTGTTTGGAGCCACGCTGGTCTCCTGCCACTGAGTCCCACTGCGTATAGGCTGCAGCTAAGCCACTCAGACAGCCTTCCAAAGAGGTGCGAGAGGAAAGCAGGGGGAGGCCCCATGGCTGCGCTCCAGGGCTCCCCAAGTGCAGCCAGGGTTTTATTTGCTGAGCAAACCTGCGCAGGCGCCCTTGGCCTCTTCTCCAGGGTGAGGCTCAGCCTGGACGTGAGCATCACAGGCTTTTGTTTTGTTTTCGCCAGAGCGGGTCTCCAGCCTTCCTCTCCTGTTTTATGTAAACTCTGGGGCCCTGCTGGCTGAGAATGAGTTNTTTTTTTTTTTTTTTTTCAGCAGCCCTGTGGCTTTTGGACTCCACAGACTTGAAATTAGTTCATAGCGACCCAGACACACACCGCAGCTCAGAAACCACATGGGAGCTGTGCGGCGAAAGCCGCTGCGCCTCGAAGCAGCCAGAATGAAATTTATAACAGTGACCTGGGCCTCGTCAGCCTCATGACAGCGTGTAAAGTGAGTCGCTGCTTACTCACCAATTTGCTGGCGAGATGGGTGGATTAGGAAATACATCAAAGGTCAGACAGTGGGAGTGAGTCTAGACGGGCTATTTCAGATTCGACACTCCTTGTGTTTCTTTAGCAACCTTTGCAAACACTGATTTTTTAATGGTGTCATAAGGAACTTTGTTCACTTCTACAGTCAGAGAGACCACTCCAAGTGACAAGCACCACTTTAAGTTTATGTGTTTCTACAGTGTCCCCGAGTTCCTCCATTTAGAGACAACAACGGGGACCCAAAGGTTAGTCCTGCTGGGCCCTGCCAGGGTCATGCTCCTGGAGAGGCAGGGCTTTTCAGGATAAGCCAGGCATGCGGAAAACTCTGGGTCTGTGGCCAGAGTGCCAAAAAGTAGAAGTGACTGTGTTCCCTCGGGACCTGAGGGTAAGCCTGGTTTGTCATAGTCTTTGTCATCCCACAAAAGGTTCTCTGAGGGCTAAGGAAAAGCATCCTTGAGAACGACCCATGTGACTTTGAAGTCCAAGTCCTTCCTACTCTGAAAGGACCCGGGGAGGGTGGAGAGATGTGGGAGGACCGGAGAGTGGCCTCCTGTGTGAGAACACTGGGTTTCCCAGGACTCATCACCAGGGTTCTGAGTCTGGGGGTCATGCGGTGATGGGGAGGACATAAGTGGTTGTCATGGCTGGGTCCTGCTGGGTGCTGTGTGTGGAATACACGAAGCTGCTCCATATCCTACAGCAGCACCCCAGTTGGCTCCACAGAGAGTTTCTTTTTTATTCTTTCTTTCTTTCTTTTTTTTGTTTTGTTTTGTTTTTTGTTGTTGTTGTTGTTATTTTTGTTTTGTTTTTTTCAAGACAGGGTTTATCTGTGTAGCCCTGGCTGTCCTGGAACTCACTCTGTAGACCAGGCTGGCCTTGAACTCAGAAATCTGCCTGCCTCTGCCTCCCGAGTGCTGGGCTTAAAGGCATGCACCACTACGCCTGGCTCACAGAGAGTTTCTTGATGATGGGCATGCTGAGGGTGAGGAGACATGGCCCCCGAGAAACCACCAGGTAAGAAAAGGGGGGAAAGCAAAAATCCTAAAGCATGGTTTCACTTCTGTGGTAGCTCCTGCTCTTCTCCCTCCGTCACCGACTGGGGCTGAGGTCATGCCCTATCAGCTCTAGGCCACCCACGAGGGAGTAGTTATAGTCCAAGCTCCAGAGAGTGACCTCCTCCTGCCAACCCCAAACCAGGCAGCCTTGCACTATGGGCACAGGTCTGTGTTGGGCAGGAGTAGCCAGAAAGGTTCACGGAAATGACACATACAAACAGCAGAACCTGGAAGAAACACAGCAAAATAGAGGGTTCCATTCAAGAAGGTGCCCCGGCACTGGAGAGATGGTTCAGCAGCTAAGAGAACTGACTTGCTCTTCCAGAAGTCCAGGGCTTGGTTCTCAGTACCTCCGTGGCAGCTCACAACTGTCTGTAACTCCGGTTACAGATCTGTCGGATCTGATGCCCTCGTCTGACCTCCTCAGGACCCAGTACCAGGCACACAGGTGGTGCACAGATGTACATACACGCAAAACACTCACACGTTTTGAAAGAAAAAAAAAACTCTTTAAAAGGATGAGGAGGAAATGGAGATGCAGTGGACAGCAGAGCAGCCCCTACTTGGGACCCCAGTGCTGAACAGGCAGCAAGATCGCTGCAAGTCTCAGACCATCCAGGGATACACAGCAAGGCCTCGCCTTAAATGAGAGGGGAGGTGTGGGACAGGGGGGACCTGTGTGTCAGAAAAGAATGATGTGCCAGTTCTGTGACCCTGTGTGTCCAGAGAAAGAAAGAAAGAAAAGAAAGAAAGAAAGAAAGAAAGAAACAAACAAACAATGAACAACTGAAAGAAACAAAGAAAGGAGGAACACCAGCTCAGAATGCTGTGCATATGTGCACTTCTACGTGTGTGCATGTGGGTGTGTCCCCATGTACGAGTGTATTTCCACAAAGCCGTGGCATTCTGCTGCGTCCCTCCAGGGGTTGAAGCTAACTTACAGCTGGGTGGTAGCCTGCCTCAGGCTGCACCCTCAAGCCTGGGTGTCATTAACTAGTACTGCTGACACTGAACCAGGACGCTGGCATAATCACCTACTGAGGTGTCACCCAGGTGTCCCTGTGCCAGCCCAGACTGAATCTATGGAACCACTAAGAATGTCTATAGGAAAACCCTATCGCTGTTTCGGCATCCCTGACCTCCACTTATGAGACGGAGCAACCTCTTCCCCGTGGCGATCATTAACATAAAGCATTGCAGCTTGTCTCCAGGGAACCCAGAACTCACCCCATCATAGGCCCAAAACACACAGTGTAAAAGAACCAACGGCCACCAACAACTACGGATTCGAACCCTTCTATATTCGGGGTCCAGTCAGCCAGTGGTAACTCCCTGACAGCAAACTTGGCAGCTACCCTGTCTAAACTGTGCTCTCCTGACAAAGCATTCCCCTTCGAGCGCTCCTGACACGTCATGTTCATCTGTGCCTTCTGAAGTGTCCTTTCTTCCTTCCATGGAGACTGCCTGATGTCACCACCTAAGCTCCCATTCAGTGTGACACGGGACACCAAGGATCAAACCACAAATGTAAAACACTGCAAAACACAAATCTAGATGATGTCTGTCTAGTTGAAGAGAATAAGCCGAGTGGACTACCTCCTCTAACCCCATTAGGCCTACTCTAACAGGAAATTCAGGACAAATCTATTCAAGTCTGGTCCAGCACCCAAGCCCCACCTACCCCGGCCATCACCTGGGTTTACGTCTAGGTTGAGGTTCTGAGCCTCCCTCTGCAGGGGATAATGAGACACAGCCTTCACTTTGAACACCTAAAGATGTGTAAGGAAAATACTTGGCCAAGCAAAGAAGCCTGTGAATGAAGGCTAACGTCCCTGTAACAGTCAAGAGGCAAAGCGTGAGCCCCCCCCCCCGCCCCCATGTAGCTCAAGGGCCAAGCCAGACCCTGCTCGCCACGGCTCACCACATGCTCCCCCCGCCCACCCAAAGACAGAGTTTCTCTGTGTAGCCCTGGATGCCCTGAAACTCACCCTGTAGACCCAGGCTGGCCTCGAACTCACAGAGATCAGCCTGCCTCTGCCTCCCAGGTGCTGCTGGGATTAAAGGCGTGCGCCACCACTGCCAGGCTACCTAAGAAACTCTAGCTCTTAAGGCCCAAAGGTGAGACTAGGGTAAAGCCGAGGACAGAGGAGATGGGAAGATGCTGCTCTCTGGCCTCTGCAAAGACACAGGCAGAAGAACACGCGGTGCGAGTGAGGTACAGGGAGAAATCCACCTGCCGTAGTACACATGGGCAGGTGGTCACAGGCCTGGAGCAGAAGAGGGGAGAAAGCAACTGTGGATGGAAAACTGGGGACAGGGCACTGGAAATCGGGGGCTGGGAACATGGTCTAGAAACAAGAAGCCGGAAACAGGAAGCTGAGGGCAGGAGGGGGGGCTTGGCACTGTGTTGTTAGGGAAGACTAATGGGGGCTGGAGGGAGGAAGAGGCAGATGGTGTGGGCGCTTACAAACGTTCCCCTGGAACAGTGGGGGTTGGCTGTTTCTGAGACCATTTCATGTCTTTTATCTTGAATGGAGGAGGTGACCCATCTCCAGGCTTTCCTGGAAGACTGAAGGGCCTGTCTGAAGCTGGAACATCAGTCTCAGTTCAGCGCTGCTGAACGTGTAAAAGGGCAAAGGACTTTTAGGTTTGGGGTGTTTGTTTTTTGTTTTTTTGGAAGAATACTTATGCCAGCTCAGGCCCTGGTCCTCAGCTGGCTAAGCAGCATGTGGGTTCTGTCTGGAAGGGCAATTTTGGCCCAAAAAGTTCCTGGCATTCATGGTGGGGGGGGGGAGGTATGGGGGGGGGAGTCTGTTAGTGTCCCTTGGGCATGTGTGGATCAGTTCTTCTGTGTGACTCATACCTGGCCAGCAATTCCAGGACACACCCTGCTCCGTGGATGGAAGCAAACATCTGTTAGTTAAAGCTGTCCTTGTGCCCCTAGGTGGGATAAGATGGGCCTGGGTGCAATATTGCCCTGGGGGATACCACTGTTCAGCCTCCCTGAGACGTGGGTACTTCCTGTGTCGACAGCTGATGTTTGCTGACACAGAGCATCAGGGCAGATGGTAACAGGAGAAAAGCGGCCACGGGATAGGATCTGGCCTGAGGCGATGAGCACGCTCTGGGTCCTGAGACCCTCCAGCAGGTGTGTCACCGCAGCACTGCTGCTCCAGCCGCTCTGGGTGCTCCCTCTTGGCCATTCAGAGCTGGCAGATCTGAGTTCTCCAGGCAGTCCCCAACTTCTCCTTCTCTCGTCCGTCGTTCCAGGGCCTGGCTTCCATTAGGGTGAGCGTCCATTTGCATTTGTTGTAGACTACCCTGAGGACCCGCTAGGGAAGCCCCCAAGTCCTAGGGAAGCCCCCAAGTCCCAGGGAAGCAGGGACATCTGGCTGACACTCTTGTTTCGCATTGCTGTCTGATCCTAATGAGTCTTGTGTTCCCCTGGCTCCTGCCTCCCTTCTCTTGCCACACAGCAGGAGCCATCGTTGTGACACAGTGACTGGCAAGCTGGTAGTAGTCATTGTATGCTGATGTGCCCTGAATTCATGCCAAGCTCAGTTGGCACCACTTTGGCCTCTCGAGTGACTCACCGTCAGAGCCCCGCCTTACTCCTTCCTGTAGGCACATCCCTAGGCCAATTGGCCTTTTTCTGCCACATGCCAGTTGACATCTTTTCTTCCCTAGGAGCTCTAGTCTGGCCTGCAGTCCAGACAAGCAACCAAATCCATGATCTCAAGGCCTTGGGCTTCCGTAGTCTCCAGAACCACAGAGACTGGAATACGATGCCTGTGGATCTTCCTACTCCTGGGTCTATTCAGTGGCTACAGACCTGAACATGAGTGCACATCTCTGCCTGTATCACATGGTCAGCCAACACACAGCATGCCAGAAAGAGCTGCTTCCTCTAGGGTCTCACCATGGTGGCCTGTTCCAGAGCCCTCGAGGAGGGCATTCCCATCTGACTCAAGTCTAGGGAGGTGATGTTCAATCTGAATGCTGGCTTGTTTTACTTGACAGACGTTATAAGACGTGTCTTCCCCTGTCCCCCCTTCTTATTTCTCACTTGCTTCTAGAATGCACGGTGACCTGCTGGTGGGTGAATCAAGCTAAGTTGTTGCTTCTAAAACACCTATCTGCCACAAGGAATGGCTCATACCTATGGTCCCAGCAGGTGTGAAGCGGGAGGATCACCAAGCATTCTAAGTTAGCTGGGGATATAGCGTGGATGCGCTGTCTTTAAAACCAACAAGATGTAGCAAAGAGAGCACGGGAACCTTCTTTCAGTCCTGTTTGGAGAAAGTAGAATGAATACACCCAGGGTAAGATCCAGTAGACATGAGAGGGGGTCCCAGGCCCAGGGCTCCGGCACGCCCCGTCGTCCACCTGGTTTTGAACAGAGCAGGCAATTGGAGTCTGAACAAATCCTTGAGGACACGGTGTCTGCACGGTCCCCTACGCTTCCTCTCCGTGGGATTTGGCGAGGCCTTGTGCCCAACCTTGTCTGTCTCACAGGTGTTTCCCTAATAAACCTGCATATTTAATCCTACCCTGGGAAGGATTAGCCAGACAGGGAAAATTACATTTACGGACAAGTGGACAAAGAGAAAGGGGGGTCTGTTTGTCTAACGTGCTCCCTTTGAGGTCACACCAGCATGGATGCCAGCTTTACCAATTATAGTGAATCCGTGCAAACACAGGGGACTGGAGGTGTGGAGAGTGGCACAGTCACTCCCTGGGAAGCAATGAGCCCCTGGGTTTGGGTTTTGGTCAGCTGGAGGACCAGTGGCTTGCTGGCATTCCTGCTGTGTCGCTTTCCCCTCTGTTCTCAGCACCTGGCCCCCACACACCCTCATCCATTCGCTCATGAGGAATCTAGGGTATCCAGAGTGTTCTGTCAAGCCCCTCGAAGGCTATGCCTAACTAAGCAGGGGGGCCGTAAAGGCTCGCATTTCACAGCATGGCATGAAGGAATGGAGACTGTGCTTCAAGCCCGTCGCACCAGTGTGAGGAGGCACACTCGGCTCACCGGGCTCACTGGGAGCTAGGCTCCTCTCTTCCTCCCAGCAGCCACAGGCCCTTCTTTCATCTCGCGCCTCCCAGAACCTGGTGGTTTGGGTTTCCCATGCCTTGGCGAACTGCCAGAGGCCTCCATCTACAGGCCCAGAGCTGGCTCAGGGCACAAAGGAGCTCTGTTGGTGGAGCCTAGGGCGGAGGCCCCAGCTGGCTCCAGAGAGGTCTGGCCCAGACCAGCATTGGCAGGAAATCACTGGCAGCCTCAGGTACCAGAGGGATCACTGAGGGCGCAAGCAGCCTCAGTCAGGAACTGAGAATCTCTGAAAACCCCGTGGCCTAGCAGCCAAGGAGGGAGTGCCCATGATTTGCTGAAAGGCCTGAAATATACACACACACCACCACCACCAGCAGCAGCAGCAGCAGCAGCAGCAGCCTCAGCCTCAGCAACAATAGCCACAGTGGTTCAGAAGTCAAGGTGGGCGGAGCTGGGCCCCTATAAAATAAATAAGCACAAGCACTCACAGGGAACCTGAGCCTTGCTGGAGAGGGAAAAGCCGGTGGGTGAGATTGTAAACATCTGAGAAATATTTGATCTGCTCCGGCAGCAGGAACAGGCCCTTGGCTTGCACATCCCAATTACGGCCACAGCTCTGTGCTCGCTTCTCTTGCTGTGTGGGCGCAGTGTCGTAATGGAACTTGCCCCATGTCTCTGCCACTAATTAGCAGGTGACCTTAGGCAACTCCCCCGAGCCTTGATTTCCTTGTCCGTAGAGAGAGGGAATGATGAACAGAGACACCAAGGAGATGGGTGGGGGATCTGGCTTATCAAATGACAGAAGAACAAAGTGAAGAGAGGGTGGGCTGTTCACGGGGATGCACATTGCAGAGGTAGACCCCACCTGGCACTGTTGGGGAACTCTTCTGACATGGGTTCGTGGGATCAAGGTGATCTGAGAGAACTCATGCCCCAGATCAGCTACCATCTTGAGAGATGGTACTACTCTGAGTTGCTGGCTGCATCCAAAACAGTCAGTTCCTCCAAGGGCTAGGAGGGGGCAGAAGGCAAACCCTACTAAAGCAGGCAGGTGAGAGGTGGCGGACACCCATCCTCAGCCACCGTCTGCCAGACTCACAGCTCTCAGGAGCCCTGTGGTCACTGAAATCCACCTTCTGTCCATAACCATAACAAAGCCATAGATGTGATATGTGACAAGGAATGCCCTTAAAAGCTCACCATCAGTGACCACCCCTGAACCCAGAGCTCACCTTAAATGACCAACCTTGAGCTCAGAGCTCACCTTAAATGACCAACCTTGAGCTCAGAGCTCACCTTAAATGACCACCCCTGAGCCCAGAGCTCACCATCAGTGACCACCCCTGAGCCCAGAGCTCACCTTAAATGACCACCCCTGAGCCCAGAGCTCACCTTAAATGACCACCCCTGAGCTTCTGAGCTCACCTTCAGTGACCACCCCTGAGCCCAGAGCTCACCATCGGTGACCACCCCTGAGCTTCTGAGCTCACCTTCAGTGACCACCCCTGATCACAGCTAAGCCCTGCATGCCTAGTCCTGTGTCCCATTGGCTCACTCTTCTCAGCCCTCATGGATAGCAAGCACTCTTGTGCACGACATCAGAGGAAACACCGTGGTAAGGTGATGTCCTTAGCACAATGCCCTCTCTGTGGAGTCCCAGTAAGCTGGCTCCCAGACACACTGGCTCTCCAGGAGGGTGGAAGGGTGTCACTTTCTGTCTTCATGGAGGACCATGAAAAGATACTATGCATCTCCCTATTCCAGAGCCATTTATGGATTTTGTCCTACCCTCAGAAGCTTGTTTGAGGATTCAAAGTCATCCCACTCCCCCGTTTCTGTCACCTTTGTCCCTCTGCCTCTCAGGTCAGCACTGTGGACTGGGTGAGAAGTTAGAAAGCCTTGCTAGCTAAAATGGAAAAACCCTGCAAGCCACCACATGCATGCCGTGGTCCAATTAATAACAGTATTTGGATGCTATGAACTCACTGTCCTTTTTTCATAGAATCAGGTAAGTGCGTAAAGTCAACGCTATAGATTACCCTGCCCAGCCATTGCTTTCCTGGAAAGGTAACTGCTTCAGGACCTGACCGCAGACACCACCGCTAACTCAGGTCAGAAGAAAGGCTCGGACACACTCTTCATCTCTACATGTCTTACTTTCTCCACACCAGCGCGTGCCTCCTCCCTGTGAGCTTGCAAGACCTGTAAAGTGTGAAGGAATCACAGAGAGGAGAAAATTCCGATCCCATAAGAATAGGACCTGTTCCCAGGTATCTGCATACCAGCTATCGGTGGTAACCACCAAGTCTGTGGTCTGGTCCCTTTCTGCACACGAAGCCATGGTGTGGCTCACTGAGCAGCTAGGCCCAGTGCCAGAGTCACGCTCCTCAGCCGAAGATCCAATCCACATACGTCTACTCAAGTCCACCCTGGGAAGAGGTGTGTGAGCTGATACCACCACACATGGGTAGCTAGACAGACTCCAAGTTCCTACCCTGGTGAACACCATTCACTCCTGGTGCAGTGGGCCTTGTTTTGTTTTGTTTCCATCTCAACCGAAGGTTTTCTGCAGTGCTATGCAAATGATCTACCATTGGGTCCTTTGCTACTGAATTCTATTCCCTGGGCAGTCCCTGGGCAGATGGGCGGGGAGGTGAATGAATGAGAACAAATCAGGATAGAGTGGAACAGTCTTCATGAGGAGCTCCTGGGGGGGGGGGAGGAGAAAGTCCATCCTCCCCCAGCTAAGGACAGCCTGCCCCTACAGACAGCTTGTCAACTCAGGGTGGAATTTGCAGCCCCTGAGTGGGTAGTACAGGCACTTCTGGAACCCAGGCATTTCGTGACGTCTTTAGGTTAAAAGGTAATGTGTTAGTCACAGCACTCCTGTGATCAAAATGCCCCACAGGAACTGTTGTGATTCTCATGCGGCTTCAGAAATACCACACCAGGCCAAACACTTCCACGTGAGGCTTATTGAGAGAGAGAAGGGCAAAGTGACCGCAGAAAGAAAAGGGAGAGAGAGAGAGAGAGAGAGAGAGAGAGAGAGAGAGAGAGAGATCAGAGAGGCCTTTCTTTATATGTGATGTAGTCACAGGTAAAGGTGGAAGGTGAGCCAAGTGGATTCTGGGAATATGATGGCTGTTGCCTTGGCAACAGGTATGCGCGTCACTCCGTTGCCTATGGGATGTGTCGGGTTCCAGAAGTCCTGATACCAACAGGAACAACCGAAGGGAGGGAAGATTGACTTCATGTATTTAGAGGCTCGGTCCATTGTGTCGGGAAAGACTTAGCGGCACGAAGCTGTAACAGATCGCTCACGCCACCGTGGACCAGACTGCAGAGAGTGTACCTGTGGAGGTTTGAATGAGAAATGCCCGCCACAGGCTCACGTATTTGAACAGTGGTCAACTAGTTGTTAGGAAGTTATGAAACATTTACAAACTGTTCTCAATGAAGGAAGTGTGTCACTGGAGGTGGGCTTTGAGGGCTTATCGCTGCATCTCACTTCCTGCTTCCTCTCTCTCATTCCTGTGTACAGACAAAATCTGATCTCTCTGCTTTTGCCTCTTGTCACCAAGGCACGCCTTCTCTGTCAACTGTAAGTTAAAACAAACCCTTTCCTGGTTAAGTTGCTTTTGGCCAGGGTATTTTATCACAACAACAGAAAGCAACAAATATAATATCAAAACCAAGAGTCAAGCTTCAGTCTTCAAAGGCTCACTTCTAGTAACCCACTTCCATTGGATGGGCCTACCTTCTAAAGACACCATGGCTTCCTGCTCCTCAACCTGTGGCTCATTTAATGGGTATCTAGCCACCTGAGCTGTGGGAGCTGACACCACCTCACATGGGTAGCTAGGAGGCCAATGGATCCAGCAAGAGGGGTCATTTCATAGTCCAGTGATACCAATCTTGTCTTGTCATGTGATAATGTTGAAGTCAAGAGGCCCCATGGTCTTGACTGGCCTCTAGCACATTCTTGGCCACAGAGAGTGTCCACAAGGAGATGAAGCCCGGAACACTCCTCACGGGTGCACTAGGAACCACATTATACAGTTTAATCCAGGCACTACAAGTAATACAGCACTGCAGCTTGCCTCCCCCCTGCCCCCCAGAAGCGCACCATAATTGGCTGCTGTCAGAAGTATTATAAGAATGACGATCTGTCCTTTAAATACACGGGAACCTTCAATGTGGGTGGGTGTGTCTTCCTCATGACCACTGGAGAACTACCATACTAGTCCTTCACATAGAATAATTTCCTCAAGCACATTGGCGTCTACCTGGAAAATACATTCTGGATGGAGATACAGTTGATGTGCAGGCCTAATGTGACATCTTTGAAGAGAAGATCCAGGCTTCAAATGAAGGACTGAGCTATTCTCTGGAGGCAGTGACCCTGATGTACTCATTGCCAGCAATGTAGGCCACAATCCATCTATGATCTGGGACCTATGTGAAGACTCTAGCGGCGGACACCATCTTGGCTAGTGCTACATTCTGTGATGTCAACCTCACTAAGGTGTCCACCAGGATGCCGATGGTGGGCATGGGCACGGTCATGGATGCCAGAGAGTTGAGGATCCTCACCGTAGGCTCTCACAGGCCTCTGCTCTGTACAGGACCATTGAGGAGGGGGTAAACTGTCTGTGGACCACACCTACCTTCCGGATTCCTTGTGTGCATGTGACGAGGATGCTAGTTTGGCACTGGCGGTGAAGATTTTCTGGCATCTCAGCATTTGATGCTTGTCCATAACAAGTACCAAGTCAGGGAAGAAGGTCTTTAGAAACACCAGTCCTCTGGGGAGCCATGCAGTAAGTAGCCAGTTGTAGGATCTGGACCCAGTACCTCGGAAGGACAGGCAGGTCTTCTTACAAGTTCAATTTAGGAGAGTAGAGTTATATTTTCTTTAATAATATACCACGGATACTGCAAGTGCATCGAACTGAACTGGTTTGGGATATGAGACTAGGCACCTACTAGCCATGAAGCTTGGCTGTAGGGAAAATAGCTTCTTTATAACTTGCTCCTTCTTTTTCAGTACGAAGGAATGAACCCCAGGGCCTTGGACATACCAGGCAAGTGTCAGTGAGCTGTATCACCAAACTTCTACTCATCTTTTATTATGACTTTGTAGCTTAGTCAGAGAAAAAGAAGGCTCTCTGAAAAGTACGCCGCAGCCTTTTTTCTGATCTACCCAAGCAGAGGTTGCAGCTTTCCCTCTGCTTCCACCTTGGTCCGTGTGTACCACAAACTCCCAAGGAGAACTGTTTTCTGCTGTGTATGCATCTCAGGAGGGTGGGACTTAGAGCTTAGGTGTTTTCAACCCTGCCAGTCCTCTGAGTGGACCTGCCCATTGAGAGTCACTATCGCAGATGAAGAAACAAACTTTCTGAACCTAAGTTATCCACACAAGAACACCAGTCCTCTGTCGATACCACACACCCTGGGAGGAAACCCATCTCCCTTCCTCCCAGTGTGTTTCCCTCTGCCTTCCCACGAACTAGGAAGCCTCCGTGGGTAGGGCTGGGTAGAGGGGCTACAATGATGGCTTCAGCAGATAAATCCAAAGCCTCCAAGAGCCTAGCCACTTTGTCATAGTCTCCTCTCTCAAGAATTGAAGGAGAGAAAGACAAAAAGAAAAATCTTTCCCCACCAGGCTGCTGTGTTTTGTCAAGGGCCCATACACACTCTTCAGGAAAGAGAAGGACTATGCTGTGATAGAAACCACCATGATTTCTGTGTTGCTTACTCAAGGAGAGGGGTGTCTACACACACAGTGGGTGCTCTCCTGCCTTCCCACACACACAGGGTGTGCTCTCCTGCCTCCCCCTACACATAGGGTGTTGCTCTCCTGCCTCCCTACACACAGGGGGTGCTCTCCTGCC